>NC_084603.1:32324175-32399175 GCF_033807715.1 Cololabis saira | reverse complement strand
AAAGTTACTAATGCTCAACCGTTATTAGTTCCATCTCACGTAAGATGTGATTCCTTTGCTCCTTGGTTGTGTCTGAGCTTTGTAAATCTGTTTAAGAGAATCATAAACACATGCTAGTGCAGAATTGATGCTTTGAAAAAGTGCAAAAAAGAGGGAACATAAACAGGAAAAGAAGACAATACAGTAATAAAACAGTTTGGAGGGAAAGATGGATGAAAAGTTAAAGCGTGTGTGTGTGTGTGAGTGCAATTTGTGTGTGTGTGTGTGTGTGTCTGCTCAATCAGATGGTCACAGCAGGCGTTTTGCAGTGCAGCAAGTGTCAGCTGGAGAGCCAGAGACGACAGATGTGTCCATTATGTGTGTGTGTGTGTGTGTGTGTGTGTGTCTGCTTTCATGCCGTCTTGCATCTCCTTGTGAAGAAATTTGAGCGTCAAACCGTAGGAGTGGAGGCACGTTGAGAAACAAAGATGTTTGCTAAGTGATGTTTTTTTGTTTTCTCTTCTTTAAAGAGCTTGAATGTTTCTGAGTAAAGTTCATGCAGCCGATGTGATGTCACAAAAGTGTGAGGGGTGTGAGAGTCCGCCTTGTTGGGAGAAACTGCTCCTAATCCTGACCGTGTTGAAGCGTGTATTGAACACACAGCTGTTACTTTATAATGAAATCCATCTTTAACAGGAATAGAATAGAATAGAATAGAATAAAATAGAATAGAATAAAATAGAATAGAATAGAATAGAATAGAATGATCTATTGTATTCTCTGTTCTCCATGTTGCAGCGTGGTCTCAGGGTGGTTCTTGGCCTGCTTTACATAACATAAGACATAAACAGTTTTTGACTGTTAGATATGTTTGTCATGAATCTTAAAGACTGCTCTGAGAGGATGTTTACAGGAAACAAATACATCATGATGGAAGTGATCTTACTTAAAGGGTTAAATGCATTGTTATGAATAAATGAATGATATACTAGTAGGTAAATGTTTGTTTTCATGTGTGCTGGTGTCCCTTTACTGTCCTCTCGGACCCCTGGATGGATACACAGATTATAATAAGAAACCCTGTAAGTGTGAGAGTGAGTGTGTGAGTGTGCAACAATGCATTTCAGTGTGGGTGTGTAAGTGTTTGAGCTTGTGGTGTTTGGTGCAGTTTGTTTAAGTTGAAAGGGATATTTGTTGACGATGGAGTTATGTGGGGTACTCATAACCAAAGACTTGGGGTACAAAACTGAATATTAAATGAGCTTTAACGTTGCGCAGCTGCTTCATTGATGAGTGTGTGTGCGCGTGTGTGTGTGTGTGTGTGTTCTGAGTCTTTGTCATTCAAGTGGGAGGTTAAAGGTCACCCACCATCTGGAGTGTGAAACGCATCCACACACACTTTCACACACACTTTGCAATTCTTTTCAGCGCTATGAAATTGTGACACACATCTCTCTCTCTCTCTCTGTCTCTGCACTAGGATCAGTCCGTGTGCAGCAGGACCTTCTGTGGTGCAGGTAGAGAGTGTGTGTCTACGGACCGGGGAGAGCCAGTGTGTCGCTGTTTGCAGGTAACATTATCTAATCCCTAACCACAGATCCCACATCTAACTGTTAAACTGCAGCACTTTTATTTAACGGCCTCACAGATCTTCATGGAAAACACTTCATGGAAAACACATGAATAAGTGTTGGTTTTCACACCACAAAATGAGATGATAGTAGGAGTTTAGTTGAAACGATCAAAGTTCAAAATAGAGTACAAGAAAATGTAGTTAAAATTTTATGACACATTTATATGTGCTAAATATAAATGCAGAAGTTGTGTCAGTTTTTATATGTGCGGGACACTTTGACTCAACACACAAGTATAAAAGCATGTATCTCCCATGTGTCTCCATCAACACATTATATAATTATAATATAATATAAATATGAGTATGTGCACATTTTCAATGTTTTCATTTATTAGTAATGTCCATTCATGTTAAAAGTTTTATATGAACAGGTCTGGATCATTTTAAACCCAGGGGCCAGATATATCACGCAACAGCAAACTTACTTTTACTTTGTGTTATTTAAATGGAACCATAAGTTACTCTCTAGGATAATTCAGATCTGCAAGGTAGAGTTTGACATCAGATTACAATTAACAAACAATTGTTTTCTTTTATCTTAAACCATTTTATTTAATAAACTGCCAATGGGAACAAAGTAACAAAATCCACCAATTATCTTAATTCAGAGCAAAGACCCCCGCTGAGATATGAGAAGGGAAGGAATGAAGGAAAGGAAAGGAAAATAAAAGAAAAGAAAAGAGTTATGGCAACATATGGTCCTTCTCCATTCTGGAGAAGGACCAGTAACTCCTACTTTATCTGCATCAAATGAACAGATGAGTTGTAAAGTGGGAGCAGACCAGGAGGTAGACACAGATAATCAGATACACAGATGGACCTTGGTATGCTGACAGATTGTTTTATGTGTGGGAGGAAATCAGAATGATTTGTAAATAAAACAGATTATTTTTTCAAACTTGCATTTGAAGAGCCTTCACCACCACCAGAGTAGCCATTATTGCTGCCACCACCAACAAGTGTAATTTTATTGCAAAGCTATCAAATAAGATTATCTTTCAGCACTAACAACCCAGCCACAAAGAGATTACATACCAGTTTTCTTATTTCCAGTCCCAACACTGATGGATGGAGAAAACTGAGTCAGGAAAGGCTCCTGATGTACAATCTATCATCCCATTCTTCCTTTATAAATATTAGTTTATGCATAATAAAAGGCATGATTTTTGCAAGGACCCATCATTTCTGAATGTGGCAGCTGTTTTTTTAGTTAATGAATCTGTTGTTGACAGCCTGTTGTTCTTTGCAGCAGTGTAAAGAGTCAGAGCACTGGGTGTGTGGCAGCAACGGTAAATCCTACAGGAACCACTGTGAGCTGCACAGAGACGCCTGCCTCACCCAGACCAGGATACATGTGGAGCAGCGAGGCCGCTGCCTGGGTCAGTACTACACTACAGTACAGTACTCACCTGAAGCCTCACTCTCTGGTAGTTCTGTACGTGACATGAGTTGTGACAATGTTTTCTGTGCTTCTTTTTGCAGATAAACCAACAAAGACAGATGTGAGCCCCAGTAAGTCAAGATCTTTCACAGATTCACAGCCAGATTTTTAAACAAACTTTAACACGTTTTTATTGTGAGATGCCAAAGCTGTTTGTGCTGCTTCTAGTCGTGTGCTTGCTGTCTGACCGTGATTGGCTGAGAGAGAGAGTGATCCAGTGGCTCCAAGCAGAGATTGAGTCTGAACATCTGACCTCAAACAAGTCTTCAATCAGCGATGTCCTGCAAAGATATTTCCAGGTCAGACTTTGTCACATTTTCTTAATCACAGACACTCTGCACTATTTTTGATAACACAAACTTAAGCCTCATGAACCGAGAAGTTTTGAGAAACACTAGAATACTAAGCTTCGTCCAGTCAGCCGATACCTGCGTCAAAGAGTGTGAACCATGCCACCTGTGTCATCTCCTGACATCTATAGAAACCTTATTTAATCTTTAGTGGGTGTGTTGAAAACCCAAGAAGATAAGTGGGATGTAACATTGTTTCTCATTGATCACTTCTGCAGTTGCCATGGTTACTAACCTGCATGTGAGCAGGGCAGCCTGTAGTTCATGTAGTTCCTGTTACACAACATTTAATTACAACACCAAAAGGATAAACATTGCTCCAGTTTTTATTTTTAAAGCTACAATATGTAATATTAAGGATAATTTATTTGCAGTTTTTGCATGTTTTATACAATTATCACAACTTTGTTTTCTTTAGTGTCAGATTGCTTGAGTAATTGTGGTTTTGTTACTTAGAAGAAGTTATTTGTCTCCAAATGAGACGTCTTCAGCCCTCCACTATAAGATGTTCATCTCAGAAATAACAACAGGTTTTAGATTTGGTTGCAAGCTTAAATTTGAGCCCCTAGTAGGCACTAATTGAGATAAATCAGGGAGTAAAGAGTTTATACAGGGACTAAATTATTATACATTGAGTGACGCTTTAATGAATATATCATTTATAGTTTTTGCATTCTTAAAATTATCAGAAAAAGATGTTTGATACTAACTAAATATAAATGTATATTTTAAACGCCTGTTTGCTGTGGTTTTGTGTTACAGACGTTTGACAACGGGGACTCTCAGCTCGATTCCAGAGAGTTCCTGCGCTTCCTGCAACACAACGCGACCGCTCTCAACCTCACATACTCTGACAGTCTGGATATGAACCTGCTGCTGAGGTGCTTCATCAAAAACACAAGAACTTTCTCAGTCAATTAAGATGATGCTAAAGTATCTCAGATTTCTTATGTATTCTTAAAAAAAAAGTCAAAGAGTCGTATAACCCTAAAGCAGGGGTCTCCTACCCTGGTCCTCGAGAGATACTGTCCTGCAGGCTTTAGATGATTCCCTGCTCCAACACACCTGACGTTTAATTAATGGTCATCATCAGCATGTCATCAATGTCTGCACTACTCTGTTGGTGACACAGCCGCGTCTACAGGGTTGTACTTACGGTTCACTTCTGCATCTCTCAGTTCTCTGTGTGCCGACGCTTTGATGGAGCTGTCAGATGAAAATGCCGACTGGAAGCTGAATCTTACCGAGTTCATCAACTGTCTCACACCCAGCTACCACCCACCGGAGAGAAGTAACCACACACACACTCGTCTAGTAATCGTCAAGAACGCCATCTGACGCTTAAAGAAATAATATCTTAAAAGACTCTGTAGAGATATTGAGGGGAAAATAAATCTGTGTTTTGTTTTTCTTTCCCTCTTGTGTTTGTGCAGAGTGTGCTCTGGAGGATGAGGTGTTTGAGGATGGAGCTGAGACTACGTTGGAGTGCAACAAGTGTGTGTGTGCTTGTGGAAACTGGGTGTGCACTGCTCTGAACTGCAATGGTGAGAATTAAAGAGTACCGTACACCTTTCTTTGACTCTCTAAACACACACTGGTGAATGGAACAACATCAGGCGGTTAATAACATCTAGAACGATTACTGTTATTTTCATGATGCTGTAGCTATCGCATCACACATTAGACCGTAACAAAACTAGTAGTTACACACTGTGCAGCAAAGCAATACCTTTTCGAATGCAAGAAATGTTTGTGCCCAAATATAAATACAAAGAAAAATTTAAGTAAAATAAAGAGTTCTCACAGCTCTGGTCTTTGTAGGACTGTATCTCTCAGTGCTCCATCATTTTCAACCCTTTGGTCCTTGGTAACTTAATGCCAAGACGTATAAAAGTAATTTTTTGGAACATTATCTGCGCAAATATGTTATTACATTATCTGCTACCAATATGTTGGTAGATGGATGCTGGATATGGTGACAGAGGATGAGCAGTTGGTTGATGTGACAGAAGAAGATGCAGAACAATGGTTCATATCAGGGGTTTTCAATTCCGGCCCTCGGGCCTCCCTGCCCTGCATGTTTTAGATGTTGCCTTGCATCAACACACCTGATTCTAATTAATGATCCTCATTAGTTTGTCATTGAGGTCTGTACAACTCTGTTTATGACACAGCTCCTTGTATCATGGTGTGCTGAAAGCAGGGTAGTATCTAAAACAAGCAAGGCAGGGGGGCCTGAGGACTGGAATTGAAAACCCCTGGCTCATATGGATACACACGATCCACTAAAGTGTATACATGGAAGGAGAAGATAGTTACAATATATTAAACTGATTTAAACACAGTTTCGAATGTTTACACTTTACGAATAAAACCGAATGCACTTTAAAGCAGATAACCTTTTGTCCTTGTTCAGACTGACGTGTTCATCTTTGTGTTTCAGGGGAACATCAGGTGAAGAAGGATGTTCGGGAGGAAGAAGAAATGACGGAGGAGGAGTGGAGCAGGAGAGTGGCTGAACTCAACACTTTACAGGTTGACTCTTGTTTGTGTAAATACTTATGACATTGATTGATTCTTAAAGTCATTACTTCTCATTATCCAAAGATCTCATAGCTTGTTTTTACTATCGGAAATTGATTACAGATATACTATATATATATATATATATATATATATATATATATATATATATATATATATATATATATATATATATATATATATATACAGGTAAATCTAATTTGTTTTTGGTGGATATAAAGTAGGAATTACTTGTTGAAATACAACATGACATGATTGATGTCAAAGATTTATCAATCACAACCTTGCAGAATGTTCACACTAAGCTTTTTCATTGGATATTAACCAAACATGAATGTTGATTTAAAGCTAATATATTCATTTTTACTTTCACTGTAGAATTAAATGAGGATAAAAGTGTGAAGTAACTTCAGCAGAGCAGCGTCGAAACTAAATGGTCGATTTTAAGGAGGCATAACTTCTCTTGAAATGAAATGAAAAAAATGAAATGAAATGAAATGAAATGAAATTGATAAGACACAAGCTCTCCTGATGACATGATTTGAGTATTTTCAGAAAATCCTGCAGGCTCCTGTTGCCATTTATTTCTGTTTTTCATGAATTGGGCATTGGGTTTATAGTAATGTATTTAGCATATTTCTCTTAAATGAGGGTCTATTTTATTTGTTTTCCCAGGAAACCTTCAAGACGGAGAGCTGAGGCCACGCCCACTGTAGCAGCAGCCGCCAATCAGCAGTTGAGAGCTTTTATTTAAAAAAAAGAAAGGTTCACATCAAGCTACTGATGGACCGGCATTTTTATTCAATTCCTGTTTTCCTTTTTTTGTACCAAAAATGTGTAGATCTATAATTTTCGTAGTTTTATTTATTTTCAGTATTTTAAACACTCTAAAGCTGGATTTCTGTTTGGTATATCTTTTTACTCACTCACTTAATTATATTTATTAGTGAATTAAAACATCAAGCCCATTGTTAACCAGCAACAAGTTAAATAATATTATTTTTGATTGCCTTCTTCTGTATAAAATGTGTTTAGGGGGTTTGCCAATCTTTTGTTTTGGTGAAATTTTAATGCAGACTCATTCAATAAAATTGGTGCTATTAACAATTATTCCAAAATATTAAAAGGTGGGTGATTTATTTATTTATTATTTGACACAATCTAAATGTTGAGTTATAAAACAAATATTCAAAGTAATCAATAAAATAGTACACTAACAGATAAACAGTTGGTGAGAAGAACAATAACGTCTGCAGATCCAATCCTCAGTAAGGTCTCCACACGGGCTCGTCCCCTCTCATGGGGAAACCCCCGGCCTCGGTGTAGCTGCTCAGGGCTGAAACGCTGCGGTCCTCCCCATGGGCCGGGGCCGGCTGGGCCGGCCCGTAGTAGAAGCCTCCCGGCTGGAACGAGCCACCGTGGCTCAGCGGAGGGGGGGCGAGAGGAGACGACAGGTAGGGGCCGTAGGAAGGAGTCTGGGTGGAGTAAGGGAGCGCAGACAGGTGATGCATTCTGGGAGCTGGAGGAAAGGACGACGTCAGAGAGGTCACCTGGCCCAGAAACGATGGGTCACTGGTCCACAGAGAGGAGGAATAGGACCTACAGTCTGACAAGAAGGATCAGAAACAGATGTATTCCTCAGTCTTATGCTCATCTTCATTTGGAAAAGTTCCTCTGAACAGGTCTTTTGGGATCTTTTTAAATATTGTGTGCACTGGAAAAATTTCAGAAATTCCTGTATCAAATATGACATACTTGGGGCTATAGGGTTAAACTTGCAGAACAATAAAGATTCATGTCATTTGGGTTAAAGTCGGGACCCCAGAAGTCGCAGCCTCATCTTTTTCATGCCCTCTGTTGTATTTACTTGTTTGATCTACTTGACGTCATTGTATTGTTGCAGCATCAAATTTATCTTAACCGTCAGATAACAGATGTCCGTCCTGATATTCTGTCATTGATTCTCAGTTTGATTTTTAGTTTATTATTTTTACGGTGACAGGAAAGAGTCATGTAACTTTGCCCGACACGCATCAGCTCTGGTGAGGATGTGGAGCTGGTGTCCATAGTCCTGTCTCATCTGTTCTCCTCTGTGTTGTGGAGGAACCAGGTGGACTTTTCCAAACTTAGGACATGCCGTGCTGCTTTTGTTAAAGAGAACCTTTGTGGATTCTTTCAAATAACATTCTGATTTAGTATTTTCTATTAGGAAAAATACCAACAGGCAAAACAAGTCAACTTTAAAATGGACAACGTGTTATCTGATACTTTACATTTTAGATTAAATCACTGTAAGTTTTATTAAACCTGGAACTGCAGTAAGTAACGTCATTGCGCGTAAAGTATTTATTTATTTTTAACAATTAAATTACATTTAAAAGATGACTGAGCTGATATGGCCTTTTAAATATTGGAACAAACTATTTAAAATATACAACCGAAATAAAGAACTCTCTCCTCGTACCAGATGAGGCAGCGGAGCTGCGGCTGGAAGGTCTGAACACTCCTGACTTCAGTCTTTGTCCTGAGAGTGAAAGAAAGAGAAAAATGAAAGGAACTCAGAAGAGAACGACAGCTCTGATGATCCCAGATTAAATCCTTTCATGATTCACTAACGTCTCGGTAGCCGAGGTCCATCCACCGTTATCTTGATGGCTCGGTGCAGGGTGGCGATCTGAGGAGGTGAGGTCATCACATTTATTGACACGATAAAACTCTTGCCTGGAAAACAAAATGACGTAGACACAAATGTGGGGAAATTAGTTTGACGGAAAGATCCAAACAAGTAGTACAAGGTCATCATAAGAATAAAATAGTATATTTCAGTCAAATCAGGTAATATATCAATTTCTCAGTTCAGCTTTGGGTACTTGGATGTTGCATGTTGTTTATTCAGTTTTAAAAACATTAATTTCTAAAAACATTTCATATTGAAAAAAAATTCATATTTACTCTGATAGATGGTGTTAAAGTGGCTGCAAATCCAACTCCAATTAACGAGACCAAGTACTGATTAACTCCACTATTTTGGACTTTATAAATCAACATGACTGAAGTCAGAGTGGTTTGAGCGCTGCTTTTTGTAACCTTGAGGTAAATTTAAAGTACAATGAACAATACTGGACGGGAAAATGCTTGAGAGCAAAGCAAAAACTATAGTTTTGTGGTTATAAAGCATATGATGAATGGTGGGAACCACTGAAAGAGGAGCAGATTAAGATGTAACGGTGCTTTTGTCACTGACACTAAGAGAACAGCTGTTTCAGGTGTGTCATCACACGTCTCTCCTGCTTCATATGTGTGAGGGAGAGTTTAGGGGACTGTTCACCTCTGCCGCTGCGACCTATGAAGCGCAGGTCGTTGAAGTGGGCACAGCCCTGCTTCATGGTGGTCGTGGCATTGCGTAGCTCAGCACTGCTGTTGTCATCATTGCCAGCCATCACTGTCACAGCAACGCCGTCTGGCACGTCGTTGCCAAGGGAAACCACCTGGATGATGTTGGAACACTAGGTGAGGGTTGTTGTCTCTGGGGTTTGACTTTGACATTAAGGGGAAGCCAGTGCTGAGAAGACAGACAGATGGGCTAATTGTTGGGCTACTCACAGTGAAAGCCTTGGGCAGGGTTTTGTTGCACCTCCAGTGCTTTGGGAGGCTGCTGCAGAGGAAGTTTGGACTGTCGGTCTGCACCAGACCTCTGGGAGGCGCTGTGTTGTGTTGATGGTGAGATCTCACTTCCTGCTCATCCAGTTGGCGAATGTTTGGTGATGGTCCAAGCCTGCATTTCCCAACGGGATCTGAAATGAATAAATTCATTTAAAAATGACCTCTCTTTTCTTTGTTGTTTTTTAGCTTTAAAAATGTTGAAAATATGTATATTTTAATGTCTTTATCTCTCGAATCAGTTCATGTTTTAGACATGTCTGTGGAAAGAGTCCATATGATTGGTTTAAAATAATTTATTTTAATAGTTCAAAAAGGAATAGACTTTCCTTTTATTTGTGGCTTTATATTTTTCTGTACGTGTACTTTTGTAAACCTATAGCCCCGTGGGACTACTTACTTTGAGAAAAAAGAGACACAAAGATAAAGAAAACTAAACCCATGTGGACTCAATACTGGCATTATTAAAACCCAACAAAGAAACGGAGAAGTCTTTCTGTGGGATGACTGCAGAAATCCAGGATGTGGGCAGTGCACAGAATGGCTAAACATTTGTGTCCCAGTGAGTTAAACTACAGGCTGGCAGTGAGTTGTACAGAAAAAAGCACATCTGGCTCCAAAATGCTAGCTGTTGTGGGCCCTGCATGGGCCTGAATGGGTTATTTATGGGCAAACCCCACTATGGTCTGTCCACAGACATTTCACATAGGGTCCAGAAGGTCAGTGGTGGGTTCTCCTTGGGCTAACCCGTTTGGGAACTGGCTGGGAGTCAGTTCAGGTGTCAGGTGTTCTCTGGGATTACGGTAAACCCACATCCATCCATGGATGTGCAACAAGCTTTTTGGATTATCTAGCTCACCCTCTCCTCTGTATCGTTCTCTGTCAACCTACTGCTAACGGGTTGCTTCTCCATAAGTTTTAAAAACTAGATAAGTCAAATAAAGCTTAGTAATGGTTTAGTGAAAAGAAATACCAGAGACATGGGTGTATATGCAACAAACAAGCAAAAAGCAACCTATATTAAATATATCATACAGTTTAAGAGTTGCTTTTTGCAGCAACTCTTGTTGTGAAACTTTTTTTAAAGATAGCTTTTATCTTTTGATTATTTCAGCATCAAATTAGCCACATGAATTTGGCTAAACTTCTTTTCTTTTTTCCCCTCTAACAGAATTTGTCAGATTAAGCGTATTTATTAAGTTATGGTGTGACGTCACTAGGTTTTTCTTTAAAAAAAAGAAGAAAACGGTATTAAATGAGTGTTTTTTTCTTTTTAAACGTCAAAGAGAAAATGCTGAGGACTACATCCATAGATATGACTACATCACCCAGAGTCCACGCTCTCTTTGTTTGTATTACGTCATCAGAGCGCGCCGTTAATCAAAACGAAATAAACAAACTCCAGCAGCAGCTGAAGCTGAGCGACTTCGGTGAGAACTGCTTTACTTTCCTTTACTTTACTTTCTTTGCGACTGCCTCGGTGTGTGTTCCTCCGGACCTTGTCTGTCTTCTCCCTGAGCCTGTTTCTGGCCAGTGTGTTCTGTGTTGTGTTGCTCTACCGCAGGTTTGAATAGGAGGAACTGCTGTTATTATCATTCAGATTCACTGCCGGAGGGGAAGTGGCTGCGGTCACTGCACCTGTAGCTCTCTCTATCTCTCTCTCTGTTTATCTGCCTCACATGTGTTCTGCTATCTTGTTGTTTTAAGCTCTTGGCTTAAGATAACAACATAACAGAACACATGTGAGTTTTCATAATAGTCTAGGTGAAAATACCCCAGAATAGTGAAGAAACTATAAGCAATAAAGATGAAGCCCCTAGAACATGACAATCAAAATATGTTTATAAAAAAAATCTCTATCTCACCCTCTCTGTCTTTCTCCATATATATATATGCATGCATTCATATATATATATATATATATATATGCATGCATTCATATATATATATATATATATATATATATATATATATATATATATATATATATGCATGCATTCATTCATTGAATGCACAAGCATTGAGAAACACGGATTTGTAATTTTCAGTTTTATAAATAATGAAAATGCTATGCTATATCTTCTACAAACATCTTCATTTGAAAGTTATCAAATGACTAAATAATTGAATTGCCTGTTTTGTCAAGTATAGAAATGCAATGTCAAATATGGTTATGGTTCTTGCTCTTTAATAATTTGATTTTTCTGAGACACAAACACACTATGTGTTTTCAGACATGAACACAAGCTGCGTCAGTTGGAGTTAAATAGCTGAACAATTTATCACTGCAGTACTTTTCCCAGTACACATTTGCTTAGTTAAATACAGGTGGTGACTTTTCTTTTTAGGACATAGAGGCTGTGTTTATGAAATGTTAACATAATTGATTAATTTAACATTGTTTAAAATCTTAAAGTGCTTAGCCTTCAATATTACAAACGAGCACCAAGAAAAGCTAAGTACTGGTAGATTCACTGGCCGTGCAACGTTTGGTCTCCAGTTTAAAGTGTTTGTTTCTGTGCCATCAGGTGTGTGTTTATGAGCAGTGCCATGGCTGGCTCTGCCGCCTCCAGTTCTAAAGACCGTCCAACTTCCCGGGCCAGTTTCATCCCAGAACTACAGAGCATGATGTAAGACACAAAGACACGGAAAAAATGCTCACCCCAGTACACCAGCGGGCTGCTGCTGAACAGACTGTTTGAAGCCATGGGAACTTGTCACACTGGAAACACAAACACAGTGATGTCTTTAAAAAAAGTCCACACTGACTTTAGTTTAGATACATCACATCATAATATTTATCTTTTGCTATGACTTTATGTTTGGCTCGGTGTGATTTCACATGGACACTAAAGGGTTAACATTGCATCAGTGACATTTACAGTCTCAACGCAAGACTCTTGGCTCTCAAGACTCTGCTGCAAGACTCCAGAAAGTTAAGATTTATAGTTGAAACAAAAAAAACTAAAACATTTTTTTTTCTTCCAAATACCATAGACTTGAAATTAATTGTCAATGAGTAGATTGACAAAAAAGTGTCTACATCTTTCCGGCACTTAAAGTGCAAAAAAACTGTCATTTAATTTAAGCAAACCCGACTTTGTTTAGTCCAGGAAATAAAAGGCAGAAAAATGGGTAATTAAAGCTTTCTGTGTGTGTAATAATAATATTGTAAAGTTGAATAGTTTTCATTGCAGAAATTACTGCAAAAATACCAGGTTTAAAGTTTAAGTTTATTGGAACTGATCATATTTACAGTAAATTGCACATCAGTTCAGTTGATATCAACTGTTTCTATAATCTGGAACTCACTTTAAGAGGTAAATCTACATGCATTTGCTTGTCTTTATCATAAATAAAACATTTTAGTGGGTTTTCCAAAGAAGGAGCCTGCCTGCTGCAGCATCTTTGATTGCGTGTGTTTCATGTGAATCACTCACCTTGTGTTGTCTGCGGGCTGCAGAGAGTTGTTGTTGGTGGTGGTGGTGGTCAAAGGTGCTGAAAACCAACTAAACCCCAAAACCTAAAACCTGCAGCCAACCTCCTCACCTGGGACCAACCTGCCCACAACCCCAAACCAGAGCTCCTGTCACCTGTGTGACTGACAGCCGCAGGCGGCCAATCAGAGCTGGGATGGAGGAGGGGAGGGGTGGCTGTCGGTGCCTGCATGTGCCAGGTGAGGAGGATGAAGGAGATGCAGGATGTGGGTTCAGCCTAGTTTGCCGTCGTGGAAGTGGAAGTGGCCTCGCGGGATGCAAATTGAGGTTTGACCAAATTGTGGTCAAAGTGTTTTTGATCCTTTGACCTCGGTGGGAGTTGGGACTGTGGGCGTGGGAACATTTGCAAGCTTGGACCGAGACTTGGAGGAGATACAATGGCTATAAGGTTTATGCAGTTTTTTATTTGAATTTGTATGCAAAACGCGGTTCTGATGAGCTCATCAATCTTATTTAATCTGCATTTCTGAACCAAACGTAAAATGAATGAGTGAATAAAGTCCACAGTAATAAGAAATTAGGTCTAAACCCCGATCTGTTAGTTACTGAGAGCAACCAGAACCCACTGTATATGAAAATGTAAAACTTTTAAAACTTAACAACCATTACAAGTGATTTGAGAGACAAGTGTTAAAAAGATAAGCTCCGTCATGCAGCATTTCCTTCAGTGCTGTTCTGACTACATCACACGTTAAAACTCTTCCACCTCAGTGAAACATAACAGGCCAGCATCCACAGTTGCACAAATGCTCACTAACATAATACAGCCACTATTAATAACAAAGCTTCTAATCTTGCTTTATCAAAATTACTCTGAGAAGTCCAGCAGGTATGCAGATGTGTACATCAGTATGGTTCCTTCCTTTTTTATTTTAAACCACATTGTGCTGAGTATTGCAGATTAAAGATGCACTTCTCTTTAAATCATCTTTGATTGAAGTTGGCAAATATGACATTTCATGTGAGGAGATGGACAGGAGCATAAACCATGCACAGATGCAGGTAAAGCATAATGAAATCAGACAAGGGGTCAAGAAATACTAATGGGGAAAATACTTTATTAACAGAGAAAATTAACATTTTTTTTAAATGATTTCTTCGTTTGAGTGCATGAATTCACATGAAAGCTTATTTTTGGCACTTGCTAGGCCAACATTGTAAATAAGAATCAGTTCTCAATGGTCTTTCCTGATTAAATAAATAAAATAAAATGTATCAGAGATGACGGCCTCCATGTTGACCTGTTTAAAGTCAATTCTAAAGATAACAGATGTGTATTTGCAGTTAATTTATATTTGTGTATATGCAGCAGTTGAGGATCATTTAAAAGGAGAACAAGTTTATCTTCCTCTTCTCTGACAGAAAACACCAAGAAGCCTGGAAGAACAGTAACTAGCAGCTTAGTATTCGCTGTCATTTGTGTATCTTTTGTTTCTTTTAGAAGGTTTAGAGAAGTTGTTTGGTGCTGCATCACCCTGACTGATATGTGGCGCTGTACGTGTTTTCCAGGTTTGCTCTGGGAGATGCTCGCAGGCCTCTGCAGGAGACGGCAGCTCTGGTGGAGGACATTGTACACACACAGCTCATTACCATGGTAACAAAGATACATCTTCAATACAGACATAACGTTGAATGTTGTGGTTTTCATGAAGAGTTTGTAAATCCCAAGCCAACTGAAAAGTTAAAACTTCAGCGTTCCTGTTGTCATGTCTACCTCAGTTTATTCATATAGTAGATTTCTTTCTTTTTTTAAGCTTCAGGGCTATTTACTGATGAATTGATCGTCAACAAGTGTATTTCTATTAAAGCAGAGGTTTTTAGCAGTTTGTTGGGCATTGAGGTGTTTCTTAACACAATGCCAAGGAGAAAAGATATCAGCATTGATCCTAAATCACAATTGTCACAGCAGAGCTACAAAGTTGGACAGATGTGACCTCGGTGTAGATGTTTGGTGATGACACACAGGCTGGCGTTTGTTGAAAACTAAATGCATACCGACTGTGAAGCGCAGCGTTTTTGCAGCCATTGAACCTTGTGATGGCCGAACGTCTGTACCAAAGTATTTTAGAATTAAATAATGATGCTCAATACTGCCATGCAGTTATGTCATTTCTGAATGTGTGAATAACATGAAAACTGTTGTAACTTAACTCAGCACTGTGTGATTTTTATGTCAGTAATGTCGTTGTTTTATCCATCAGCTGCATCAGGCCTGTGAGGGGGCGATGCTCCGTGGTTCCAGGGTCATTTCAGCCGAGGACATACTGTTTCTGATGCGGAAAGATAAGGTACACATAACATAATCATTGGAAACTTCTCCTTTATATTATCTTGTTTTATTCCTAGACTTTAAGGGGATGTATTATAGAAAAAAATTCTGTGCTTGAGGCCATTAGTTTGATGTCTGAAGTCACCACACACTCAAAAACTATTATATAATACAACTCTAACACTTTTTAGAGTTAAATCCCCCGATAAAAACTGACTGCTATAAACAGCAGGGAAGACCCGGTTGAAAAAATTTATTTTCTACAATATTTCGGGGGTATTTTAATCAAAATATACCACAGACATTTCATTAAGACTTCAGGGAATAGTTTAAACTTTTGAAAAAATGTCATGTCTCCTTTAATGCTAAAGAATGTAAAGTTAGGGAGGTCATTGATAATCATCAGCTAATATCACATTTTCCATTTCAGTCTGACATATCTGTTTTTTCTCCCACCAGGGTAAAATGGCACGATTACTAAAATATCTCCAGTTCAGAGATTACAAATCCAGACTGATGAAGAACCTCGATGATGAAGACGCACAGCAGGAACCAGGTAGTTACGTGGTCTCGTAATATGGACTAAAACAAAGAAGGTGTGGCTTTTATCTGTGTTCTGAGAGGATGTGTGTGTGTGCAGCTGGTGGTGCAGGCACCGCTGCAGCGGGCGGGGCCCAGCGGAGGCAGCGTCTGGCCCAGGACTTCCTGCTGTGGATGGACCAGACCGGTGAGCTGCTGTCGTTAGCGGAGCGGCAGGAAGTGGACCCCGTCAAGCAGGAGAGGATGGAGGTCAGAGCTCAGGGGTCACCGTGACGTCTTCACCCCCGGTTAAGTGGAAATAAAGTTAACGGTACTTGACTGTTGTTTTCTGTGTGTGTGTGTGTGTGTGTGTGTGTCAGCGGTTGGAGCGTCAGACTCGGAATATGGACCAGAGTCAATACGCAGAGTTCTGTGAGAGTCGACAGCTCAGCTTTGGTAAGATTTAAAATCTGTAATCTATTATTTTCTGCCTTTTGTATTTTAGTTTCAGGTTGTTGAGTAAATTCAAAAGATTTCTGTTGGAGCCCCACTTAAGATACACCAAATGTGCATCTTCTGGTTGAAGCCTTTTCTCCCTGCATATTTAGATAAACAGAATAAAGTGATTTTTAATGCAAAAGGAGGAGGATGTTTTGTCTATAAAACGTTATCAAAGTCATATTTTGTTATCACAAATGAAGCTGTTATGTATGAATATTTCTCCTTTAATGGATTTAACTGCTTGGTTTGTTTATTTAACATCAATTCAGGTGCCAAATATATTAAGTTTAAGGTCGTATAAAGCAGGAAAAAGCAGCAGGTTTGCTGTCCTGAAACTAACATGACTATTTTTAGTTTCACAACAGAAGCACATTATCTTCTGTCAGTCTGAAATAGTATTTTTATTTTATGGTATGAAGCTCTGGAGAGATGATAGAAAAAGCAGGGTGTGGTTTATCCTCATAATTAGTGCAAAATAAATCCATTGTCAAAAGTATCCATCATTATGTATGATATTATAGTATCCGTGGCAACATGCTGACCTTGAGAATCGAGTTTGCTAAATAAAACTAATGACATTTTAAATATGACACTAAACATGATTAAATCTATTGGGTTTTGGGTTTTTTTTTTTTAATTGTTTTAAAAATCATCATTATGCTCTGTTTTTTTGTGCATCTTTTATATGTTTATATCGATAATGTTATTTTAGCCAAGAAAGCGTCAAAGTTTCGGGACTGGCTGGATTGCAGCAGCCTGGAGCTGAAGCCCAACAGCATCGCCATGGAGGTCCTCTCATACCTGGCCTATGAGACGGTTGCCCAGGTAACCCATCAGCTCATGATGTTGCAGTTTTTACTGAGCATTTACTTGTCCACCCGTGTAAATACTTAAAGAACACCTTGAAGGAACTTTTTAAAACTCTCTTAATGTCCACTTGGACTCTGGAGAATGAACTTTGTTTTTGAGCTCACTATGACAAAAGTTTAAACATTAGTTATGAACATAAATGAAATATTTCCTTCAAGTTTTATGTTTACTGAACATTAAGGGATGTAAACTGTGACAGAAGTGCGTTGTGGGATTTATTCAAATGTTTTGTTAGAAACTGACTGCTTCATCTTTGTCTCTCCAGATTGTGGATTTGTCTCTGTTAGTAAAGCAGGAAATGACTATGAAGACCAGTCCTGTCAGTCATGTGATCTCTGCCACCTACATCCACTACAACACGCACACAGAGGTACGCATGCACTTACGTATTCCTCCCAAACTCCCACATCCAGGGATTGTTTCGTAAGTAAAGGCCATGTGTCCTCCATCTCTTTTTCCTTAAGGTGAAAAAGGATCCAGACTCCCCGGAGGCCACGCCTCCCTCCACCCCAGGGTCCTCCCACTCTGCTAAGCCCCACCTGCAGGGCAACGGCAGCATGGACAGTCGGGCCAGACAGAGGAAACGCAAAAAGGTGTGTGTGCAGGACAGGAACCTTTTATTCTCACAAGCTCCAGTTTGTCATTCAGCAAATGCAATATTAGAGGCGTTTCTTTTCTTCTTTCTCAAAGAAATCTAATGTTTTATATTCAGCAATTAACTCATAATTCAAGATCAAACATTTACGGGCACCAAATGCTGCACGTCAACGCATTTCCACGTTGCTATGGATGAGGTTTTGGTGTAGAATTGAAACGATGGTAAGTGTGATTAAGACATGTTCTTGTGTTGATGCTGAATTGTGTTCCAGAGTTGCCCAGCGGTGGTGGAGCCTCCCAGTGGTGCCATACAGCCCTGTCACATCAGAGAGGCCATCAGGAGATACAACTACAGACACACGGTATGTGTGTGTACACACACACACACATTGATGAGATGAATGATAAGATGCACTTTTTTGGGCATGATTCTCATGCAGAACTGGTGCATCATTTGACATCAAGGGCTTTAGCACTCTACTTGTTTCCAAAACTAGATTCATGAAATTACGTTTTTACACACTGAGATGCTTTTAGATTTTCTTAATCCAGCTCTTTGACTGTAGCCACAATAGCACCTCTGACTGTGCCTTGTTATCCATCTAGTTTATTTAAACATGGGTACAAGAGACTACCGTAATTATCCAAGCTTTGCATTAGTGCTGTAATGTTTTGTTAATCTTTCCAAGTTTCTTGGCTATCTCCGTTATGGCTGCATAAAAAGTTGGTGTCAAGCCCAAACCGCAGCAACATTAAATCTGTCCTCTCCTTCTTGCCAGTCCAGTTACGTGTTCTCTGTACATTGAGTGGTTACTGTGGTTTACACGATTTAGTTTGTCTCATACGTTTGCAGTATGACAGAAACAGCTGTTGTTTGCTGTCTAGATAAGCCAATACGTGATTAAGTCCTGTTTGGGCTGAGCCTGAATCTGAGGCAGGGTGAAGCACAGGACACTAGTTGCTAGGCAACCAAAAAGCTTTCCAAAAACTTCTTAGCAGATATTAGTTTTTCATGTTGCAGACATGGATGCTGCATCTTTCTATCCATCAGTGAAATGCTCAGGTTTAGAGTTATTGATGAGGAAACAATTGATCTAAAAGCTTATTTCACCGTGTCGTCTGGAAGACCCTGCAGGCATGAAAGGAACTCTAAGTCCTACTTAAAAACTAGACTTTAGTAAAGGCAAACTCTGTGCATCAGCAACAAACTGATTTCCTTTTTCTTTCCCCCCAGAGTGCTTACAGGAGGAGTGGGATGGCTTTTCTCACCTGCTGAACCATCACTTTGTTAAGCATGCATTGATGTACATATTTTTTTTCTTTTGATAAAATAAACTTTTTGATAAACTGATGAAGTACAGAGCCTTATTGTGTCACCGTTGAAAAGAAACTTTATTGGTCACTAGTACAGAAACAAAGCCTATTGAGCAGCTCAAAGCTCAGCTTGTTACATAGCGAGATCAGCACATAGAGGCGTTCTCTACAATTAACTGCAACAAAAACATAAAAAACTAAAACACCACAGTTCAGTACAACAGCTCGGTGGGTGGAAGATTATTTCAGAGCAGCTGTTTTACGCAGATCAATGTGTTCAGGAATATTCACATGTACAATGTGTCTCAGTATTTCTGAGTGGGAATCAGCGACTCTCTCTCCATCACTATCTCGCCGTATCTCTGCTGAAGCTCCTTCTCTCTCTCCATCTGCCTCTCCACGTCCTCCCGCAGAGCCTGAAACACACACACACACACACACACACATGTTCAATTACCATAGAAGTAGGGATACTTTCTGCAGCACAAGATCAAAAGTAATGATCGAAGATCTTTCATAAACCCAAACCTTCAGTTTAGCTAAAAAGAAGTTCACCAGAGTTTATCCATATCAAAGTGGTTGGTGTTTGTGTATAATAGAAATTACCCCTACTCTCTACATTTAAAAGCCTTAAAGCAAGCAAATACTTTTACCCTCAAACCTTACAGTTAGCAAAATTAGATTCAGAAAACTATTTATCCCCGAGGGGCAATTGCAAGACAACTGAGCAGCAAGACGTTGAAAATATCAAATCAAATAAGAAATAGAATAAAATGAACAGGGCATTAGTAAACAGCTGAGTTATTGTCAGCTTTTGCATCGATATTAACACGAGTTACGGATACTGGGAGTGCAGTGGTTTGTGTGTAGAATATTTTACCGCTTGTCTCCTGGGAATGGCAGTGTCCTCCTGCTTCCTCAGCTGAGTGAATGTCTGGAGCTCGGTGGCGGCCTGCTCCACCTGGTGGACAACACGAGCATTACATTAAAACTGCATGCACAGTATTTAATCATTTTTCAGTCTAAAAAACAGTTAAGGGTCTATTTCCTAGTCACTCAGTTGTGAGCTAGTTACTAACTGAATGAACATACAATTTAATCAGTGGTATATTATTGCAGGCTGATTTTTTTTGGGGGAAAAAAAAATCCAAAACAGACGGAGAAGAAAAGGTAATTACAGACCAAACAGTTTCTGATCGGCATTTACACTGACTGGACAGATAAGGACCCGGACTTAACTAAGCCTGGCTATCAGCCTGGTCTGGAGCAGGCTATATCGCCATGGTGACGTGTGTGCTACTGCTTTTGTGAAATTGAATCTTAATTCATCCAGGATATCTGTAAAATCCCGGCATAATCTGCTATCCTGGTTTTGTGAAACAGCCCTTCGGTCGTCATCACCATCATCATCATAATAAATAATAACAAGCTATAACTCAAATGAGCTGTTAGCAAAAAGACACAAAACAAGAACACCTCACTTCCACCAGGCTCCAGTTAAATCTGTGCCTGCGAGTTAAGATGCTAAAAGGATACAAATAAGAGAAATATGTCCCCAAAAAAAGAAGTCTATTGAAGACTACAGGGTTGATTGATCTAATTCTGAATAGTATTTTTGCTCAAAATGCCCACACTTGGTAAATAACATTAGAAAACATATTAGTTAATGTAACTAAAGAATCAGACTTCATTCAGGTTACTATGTGATTAAAAAAAGGAAAGTCAGGGAGACACGTTTAGTAGAAATAAATCAGCTCTTCCTGTACCTGTTCCCAGATCTCGTTGTGCTGCTTCAGGAGCCCCAGCGCTCTGGACTGAAACCCTCCCAACAAGATTTTCAGTTTCTTCTCCAGTTTAGCCGCTCTGCGAGCCTCTGCTGTCATGTGACCACGGTTCACCTGGATGGTACATGGATACAACAGCCTCAGTACTTCATGTCTATGCAAGCATTAAGAAATAGGTTAAATGTACTTTCTTACATCGAGTCTCTTCTCCAGACTTTCAATACGATCCTTCTTTGATGCCAGGTTAGCTCGGGTGTACCTGTTTTGCCCCGGTAGATACAACACCTGTCCCACAGGAGAAGCAGAGAAGACAATGTCAGGAGATATTTCATGTAGATTTGAGGGGAATAAAATATATATTCATCTCTAAAATTCCCAGTATAACTGCTATGATCAAGAGTGATTATTTTAATGTGGGGATTACGGCAGCTCAGCAGGGATGAGGATGCTCACCTGTCCGTAGCATTCCTCCCACACCTGACAGTAGGCCTCCATGCTCAGGTCACCGTGACCCATTCCAGCCTTAACCACCTCCATCTCTGCTGCCAGGATTGCCTTTGCCTGTTTAAAAACATGCGACACAGCCGGGCGACGTCAGACACAACCGCTTCTTCACATGCATCAACATTACATTACTACTAGATTCATCAGTCATTAAACATGTCATGAAACATTAGTTTCTAACTTCTGGGTTGAAGCTTACCTGCTCCATGTCCTCTGGGTTGACGGGCTTGTAGGTGTGCGTTTCCAGGTAGGCGATGTGTGAGGCGTTGTTAGACGTGGAGGTGGGGCCTCTGGTTTTACCGCGCTGCAGCAGAGCGGCGGCGGTGGCTGACGGGTGGTGAAGGCAGTCGTGGTGCAGCATGGTGATCATCTCCTGCTTGATCAGCTCCTCTGCCATCAGGAGGTCGGAGAGCGGCTCCATGGAGGACGGACGGAGGACGGACTCGTTGACCTGCAGAGAGAGATTACAACAACTTTTAATATAAATTAAAGTGTTCCTGTTAATCCTTCATCTGAGCAGAATGATTACAACAATACAGAAGTATTTACAGGAGCTGACTTGCTCATAAAAATATGAATTTAAAATACGGTGCTGGGCAATTTTTAAAGGAGCTGATGAGTCCATGTATGGGGGAGGAAAACAAACAAATGTACCTCAGTAGGTCTGGGGAGACTCCTCTGAACAGCAGTGTGTCGCAGCTTCAGCTCTTTCTCCCGTTCTGCATCCCGTACAGCCTGATTAACAGAAAAACAAAACAAACAGACATTCAGTACTCAGAGAATTTCTACTTGACAACCTTTATTTTAACTATGGCGCTACGGATACGGCAGTGAATCTCGGCTGGCTCCATAAAAGTGAATAAAATAAAACCACTTTCTGCAACCAAAAAGGAGCTGCTCTGTATTTATGTAAGCATACCTGCTTGCGGGATTCTATGTCCGCTGAGTCCTCGATAAATCCAGTCTCTGTCTCTGTTTCTTCGAGTTCCTTCTCTGCATTTTCAGGAAGAACGATCTCAAAGTCGTTCTTCGGGACTGGAAGTGACAACAGGCCCTGTCTCAGCTGCTGCAGGCTTTCCTTTTGCTGTGATGGGAACCATTGAAAATACGAGGAATTACACTCTGTCCATGTTTTAGTTGACATTTTTAAATATATGCAACTGTCACAACATTACTCATACAGTTTTAACTTATCATTTGTTCACAAAATTCATTAAATCGGTCACTTACAATGCCATAACAGAAAAAAGAAATCATCATAAAATTATTTTCTGGAGAATTTTGCATGTATAAACGTTATGAATTTGTCATTTGTGTTTTGTTTTACCATGTGCTTGGTGTATGAAGGGTCAGCTAGTTGCTCCTCACTGTTGATGTTCAGTTTGTCCCTCAGTGGTGTGCGAATGGGGGTCAAACCTGGTGTGATCACCCCATGTGGGGTCATCGCACCTCCAGCTTGGGGCGTTAAGCCATCTGAGCCCTGAGCTTGGCCGGGAGTTCTGTGGGAAGACACGATGAAAATGTTAATGTCTACAGACAGCAGGCCGAGAGGGATAATATCAAATTCCAGAAAAGTTACAAAAACAAGAAAAGTGTAAAAATCATTATCTGTGATCATTGAAACAACAAATACCCAGATGTTTTTTTTTAATCATGGCAGTAAATAAATAACATCACTCATGAGATGGTGAACAACCTGAGATATTAATATCAGAACATGTGATAACTCCGTCACCCAAATTACTCAGAATATAACTTATGAGAGCTCTAATCTGCATCGTCTATTGAAAACCCATGTAGCAAGATCACAAACTAAAAAGAAAAGGGAGGGCGCATAAAAAAAAAAAGCAAGTTTCACTGGTATATCCATATCAACCATCAGCTGCATCAGCTTCACGAATCAAAGCTACATTGTAAGGCAAAGCAAATTTATTTATATAGAACAATTCAACACAAGGTAAGGTTTTTATCCCTGATTTAAAGGAGCTGACAGTTGGAGCAGACCTCAGGTCTACAGTTTGTTCCACCGGTGAGGAGCAGAATAACTGAACGCTGCTGAACCTTGCTTGGTTCTGGTTCTTGGAACCACAACAAACCAGATCCAGATGAACCTCAGGGGTCTGGGAGCTTCATAGGAACTAACAGATCAACCATGTATTTTGTACCATTGTAATGAATAAAGGAGATCTAGTGAGTTTTGTCAAACAAGTTTAACACAGTTTAATGCCAACCATACCCATCCAACACCCAGTCTGGATGATCCTGGAATCATGATTACTGACATGAACCAACATTTTAGGGACCACTTAAAGTTACACACACTGACATGGCATTAAAAGGAAATCCCTTTCTATATTATTGTAGCTTGGTTGTATTCCTCTGTTGTAAGTCGCTTTGAATAAAAGTGTCAGCTAGGGCTGCACGATTAATCGTTAAAAAAAAATCGCGATCTCGATTCATGCTTGAACGCGATCTCACTTCCAAATGACGACGATATAAAAAAAAAAAAAAAAAAACTTTTTTTTTTTTTTAAAGATGGCTGCATAAAAAAAAGGACTAGGCCTATGTTCTAGGTTGTTGTAGTCCTGTCATGGTCAACTATCATGTTGTCATGTTTGTTATATTTTGTTAATGATTGTGGATTACATTTGGAGAAACATCTACCTTTCTCATCACCTGACACATATTGCACATAAATATTGTTAAAATTGTTATTGTTAAAATTATTTAAAGACAAGAGAGATGTTTATTGTTTTTATGTTCAATGTCAGCTATTACAGCAAAAAGCAGCCAGAGGAATAATTTGTTGCCTCAGAACTACAGGATCTGTTACAAGTCCCCTTTCTGAAAGGGTGTTCAACTCAGGGAGGAACAAATATTGTTCAAAATTGTTATTATTGTTTAAATTATTCAAAGGTTTGTGTAAAGAAGACAAGAGATGTTTATTGTTATTATATTTTTGTTCAGCTGTTGTAAAGTTAAAGTAATAAGTGCAATAAATTTTATATTGGAAAAAAATCGTGAGAGAATCGTGATCTCAATTCTAAGCAAAAAAATCATGATTCTCATTTTGTCCAGAATCGTGCAGCCCTAGTGTCAGCTAAATATAACGTAACTGCCTCAATGGCCGACTAAAATCTGATGTCAAACACTCCAACTGTCATGCTCGCAGAAACTCAAACTAAAAGAAGCAGTACAGCCCCACTGACACTACACCTGAATTTAAAACAACAGATTTGTCCACAGACAAACAAAGTGATGCTCCTGCTGTTACAGCCTTTATTTCAAACTCTCAGCCGGCCTGTTTACAGATTAAATCATATCTGCATACGTGTTAAATGTGTTACCTGAAGGGTGTACTGAGAACCGTGTTGGGCGTCTGGACCGTCTTCTGCTGAGGTGTCACCCCGCTGAAGTCGCTCTCGTGCAGGGGGGTGTTGAGGCCGCCCTTCAGGGGGGTGTCGATGTTGGTCAGAGCCATCAGGTTCTGGGCTTCCTGAAGGTACACACACAAAAATGGTAAATGCTCACAACAGAACACTTTCAACAGTTTAAATTAAATCAGCAGATTGTATTTATTGTGCAGTAATGAAAGGAAAGATTACATGAGTAAACGTGAGCCCTGGTGCTGTGAGTTTGTACTTTACCTGCAGGATCCTGTCTTGGGCGGCAGGGGTGCGTGGGGTCCGTAGCCCCGTTGCCATGTTGTTTGTGACGCTGTACTCGGACAGGAGGGTGGAGGAGGCGGAGTTACCACTTTCACTCTCCTCTGCAGCCTGGCGTGCCACCTCACTGGCGACGCCCAGTTTGACAACTTCCTCTAGCTCAGCATCACTGATCTATGAACACAGGTCAGGTTAAACGACTGATGTATAATATAATCTTGACAGAAAAATGACAACAGCTCTGGACAAACCCCAGCTGTCTGAGAGAAGACAGATGAGCACATCAGTTACCTGAGGCGCAGGCAGCACCAGCTTGGAGCGCTTCTTGGTGAACTCTGCCACGCCGCTGGTCTGCAGGATCGCAGACGGCAAATCGCTCTCTTTCTTTTTCTTGATCTTCTGTTTATCTTTCTTCCTGTCCCTCTCCTCTCGTTCACTACGTACAAACATCAAGGTTAATCAATATGTGCCACAAAAATCATTGGATTTTTAAAAATAATTTCTTATTCTCTTGAGCACTTCTTCTTTCTGGAAGTTTTTCTTCAAATAAATTATATATTACTCTGCATTGAAGGGAAAGAAAATACCCAAGTATTGTGGTGAATTTAATTTAAAGTATTGTACTATGTCATTCACATTTGTGGTGCTTCTGTTGGATAAGAGCATTTACTTGTATGTATTCACTTGTTATTAAACGTGTGTTTGTGATGTAACTGACTTGCGTAGTTCTCCATCCAAGTGCTGCTGTCTGAGCCGCTTGAAGTTTGGCTCCACTGCGTCATATTGCTCCATGCTGGTGTCATAGAAACCCTTAAAGTTGATTAAAAAAGGGGGACGGTTATTTTTATGATTTAACAACTTAAAATTAAGCGCTTTACAAGTTTTGTGCTTTCAATCTACAGTAAACTAATATATTGATAGTGAATTGGTCATTCGTCTATAGATACCTGAGCGGGTTTCTTCTGAAAGGGGATTTCAGCGTTGTAGTCCACTCCTCTCTTCTTCTTCCTCTTCTTCTGAACATCGATTCCTGCAGCTCTGAGCTCTCTGCGTTTCTGCAGCGCAGCCAGTCGCCTGTGGCAGGATAAATATGTCACTTGTGCTTGTTTGTTATTAACCATCATCTGTAAAAACAATAATCTTGAATAAGTCTGCACAGGTTTGTAAATAAAAGATACTTGTCTAACCTGGCTTCCTCCAGCTGTTTCTCTCTGGCCTTCCTCTTGGCTTTTTTGCCCTGAGTGTTGGCCAGACGAGCCCTGGCTTCTGACAGCATCTCCAACTCATCTGCACACAAAGATGCCAGGTAGAAAACAATGATTTATTTTAAACAAGCCACATACAATACGGTTCAAATAAACTATTTATTAATAATGAAAATAAAAAGATAATAAAAATCCATGCTGGAAATAGGAAAGACCACAAATGTAGTTGTGCTTAGGATCAGGCTGCACTTTTAGTGAGAATCAGTTAAATTTCAAACAAATCTTTTCTAAAGTTTCTTTCTCATCGTTAGTGACAGTATAAGGTTAGTTATAGCACCTTCGTCCATGTCCACAGGGTCCGGTCTGGCAGGCTTGGTCTCAGGATTAGGATCAATCTCTCCTGGTTTTAACTTTCTGGGGTCATCTCCCACCTCCTCTTCATTGTCTCTTTGAGCTGCTTTATCTCTAAATAAAGATATGCACATCAATTAACAAATGTAAGGTATCCTAACAACATTCATATCTTAAAAGGTCAGCAGAGTCTGCTTTACATTAAGCATTGTGGTGTATAAATTATTCAGAAAGATGAAATCATACAGCAGATATTCATAGTGTTCAAGACACTGGGCAGCAGTGCGTCCAATGATGGGAGCAATGGTCCTCCACTGTGTTGGCATCAACTTGGCCAAGTGAAGCAGTTTCTCCTCTTCTTCTCTGGACCATTCTGTTTTTTTGATACTGGGGTCCAACCACTCATACCTGCAGACAGAAACAAACCCAGGGTTAACGAGTCCCAAGTTGACCAGGTAAGTAACTAAACATTTAGATTTTGGCAGGGGAATGGGCACGCAGTATGGTTTGCAATGACATTTTAAACAGAAGTAAAATGGGGGGGTTTTAGTTCAGGTTTCTGTGAGTTAGCAGCAAGACTCACCATCTGGCTTTACACTGTTTGGCAGACTTGCGATGCAGCAGGGAAGCGATTCGAGACCACTGGTTTTTTCCATATTTCATCACAGCCGCCTTGAGGATTTCATCCTGAATAAATGGAGAAGGAAAAACCAGCACAGTCAGTCTGGAGTACATGTATGAATTATAATCCATTATAATGAGACAATCCAACTGCTGACAATTATTCCACCTCCCACCTTTATCGATGTTGTTAGAACAAAAGGTATTTTTGTAGCCGTTTAAAAAAACAAACAAAAAACTCAATCTTATTAGTACATTTGTATTATTATAATAATAATAATAATAATAATAATAATAATAATAATCAATTTTATTTATATAGTGCTTTTAAAAGATCTGAAAGACGCTTGAATAATCTTATCTTCCAATAAAGCTGTTTAAACTGATAAAGCCCCATACCTCTGGACAAATGTACAACAATATTATGATATTATTATTGCAGTTTCTTTATTTTAGAAACTGTGCAAGTGATTAAATGACCAAAATATAGTTTTTTATAGTTAAGTACAGAGTAAAGATCAGGGTGTACAAACATAAGTCATACACAAAATACAAGTAAACAAACAACTATACTTATGTACAGACAGTTGGTCAATGAAAAGCCAGTGACCAGTTATCTTTATTTTTTCCTTGCAGTTAAAGTAATTTAACCTGTTTATCTTATGCAACTTTTTAACTTTACCTTCCACTCAGACCTTTATGTTGTTAAATTAATCATGGGTGATGTGACGGGTGCTTATGAACGTACAAGTTATCACAGTTACATGTTATTTTAGGCTTTCTTTTTTGGGAGGCAGGTATGCTTGTTTGTTAATTTCCCTTTAGAGCTCATATCTTATTATCTAATATTTTATTGTCGTCTTCCAGAAACCTGGTTACGTGTTTCTCCGTCACGATCTGGCAACTTTGCTCTTTAATCCTGCAGTCTGAGTTAAAGCTAGTGATAAAAGCTGCCAGCCCTGTGAGCAGGTCAGTCCCTAACTAACCCTCCGTGTATCTGGTCCAGTCCTGGTTAACTGCAGTTGCTCTAGTTACTCTAGTGTGGGGCTAACAGAGCTAGCAGGGAAACACCTACCTCCGTGTTGCGCCACACGCCTCCCTTTATCATGATTCTCGGCATCTTGGCGGCTTATCGATGCGTCCTCCTTCAGGAAAACAAATAAATATCCGACACTCCGACTAATACAATGTCGGGCAGCGTTATCTTCTCTTCCGCTAAATCAGACACGACTGCATGCAGCAGAGACGAGCAACAGTACGGCGGAAGCTTGTGTCGCAGACCGAGGAAGTTTCCTCCGTCGCGCAGCCGCAGTGGCGCCCTCTGCCGGACCGGAGCGGGACAGCGCCGGGTTTCTGCTGGGGTCGCAGCAGCGACTCTTCTCTTCTGCTAGGATGATCTCTTACATGATTTCTAAATCACTACTCCTCTAAGCTACTCTCATTGTGTAGTTTAGCTCCTCTGATTTTCTTTTGGTTTGGTGTTATGTCATTATCATTGCACTTGCCCATTTAATTTATATTTAAACAATTGCCCCCTAGTCCTTTTTCTTTCTTGTTTTGTGTATTTATGTTGTTTTGTTTTTGTTATTGTTCTTCATGTAGCATTACAAAGAAGAATTTGAAGTAGACTTGTGTTTCCTCTACGAGAGTTTGTATTGTTATATTGTTTGTATTGGTGTCTTTGTTAATAAAGAAAGTGAAAAAAAAGACTTCTCTTCTTTTATTGATTTATTTTATTTGTACATAAGAAAAGACTATTTCAAAAACCAGAAATAAAATAAGAATAGTAAGTTTAGAAGAGGTTAAAAAACCCTGATATAGGCTTATAAAAACCACCTCCCCCCCAAATATCTAAAATAGATCAACAACAATAATGAGAGAAAGCATTCCCAAACCAATTACCTGGATTTCCTCTTTTACCACAACCATAACTCCCCTCTTTGGTCTTCTTTAATAATGATAATAATAATAATAATAATAATAATAATAATAATAATAATAATAATAATAATAATAATAATAATAATAATAATAATAATAATAATAATAATAATAATAATAATAATTGTTACAATCATATGTTGTAACAATGCACCTTCCAATAACCATGTCTACCTCATACTGCTGCACCTTTCACTTTAAAAAAAATTGTATATATGTTAATAAGAGTTGTCATTTGCCTATTTACTGTATCGTGAGCGAAAATAACCGAGTCAAATTCTTTGTCTTGTTTGACCTGATTTGGCCAAATAAACATGATTCTGATTCTGAATCTCCCCCCAAAATATCTAAAATAGATCAACAACAATAATGAGAGAAAGCATTCCTAAACCAATTACCGGTACAGTGCCAAGTTACTTGACTACACGTCAGAGCATTGTCCGTCTCTTGACCAAGAGGCTGCCTAAAATATGCACCATATGTACTCCAAATTAGCACTTTATTTGGATATTTGTGCTTTTCTTGACCTTTTTAACATTGGCAGAAACCTGCAGTTTGTATATGTCAAAGCCAGCTTTGGGCCAAATCTGGACCACATAAAGCAAGGCAAGTTTATTTCTACAGCACAATTCAACACTTGTTCTGACTGACGTTTCTATCAGTTACAGAAAAATGTATAATTTTAAACTCATCATTCCAAAAAAGTTCGGTCACATATATACATCAAAGCAAAATGGCCAATTACATATCTCACAAACCCATATGTTATTTATAGTAGAATATAAATAACATAACATAGGTTGAAATTGAGAAACTGCATCATTTTTAGAAGAAAATAAGGTATTTAATTAATAGCAACATAACTTTAAATATGCATCAGGTGATGTTCACCACTTCTTTTCACAACAGTCCAGATAATTCTGGGAACTAAGGAGACCAGTTGTCTGTAATCTGTACATTTTATGGCCACCAATACACCTCAGTACCACCAGAGCTGCAGACCTTTGAACTCAGCTCTGATAATTAGTAGGATGTTTTCCATTTGGAAGAAATTCAATTCAATTCTGTAACCACAGTTTTCCACTTTGTCTCAGTTCCATCTAAACTGAGCAGAGAACACAGCTTTATTTCTGGATCGTGTTCACATACAGAAAAGCTTTTTCTTTGTGTAACAGCAATTTGAACTCCATTTGTGCACAGCACAGCAAAATGTGTTCTTAGACAGTGACTCCCGTAATAAAATCATGTTTGTGTTTAACGTTGGACCGCTCGAGGGACCAAAAATCAGCTATTGATTTTCCCGCTCTTTCCGTGTGCAGAGATTTCTCCAGAGGCTCTGAATATTTTGATGATATTATGCACAGAACATGATGAAATGTTGAAAGTATTTTCATTTTTAAAGTAGGGAACAGCAGTCTGCAATGGTTTCATCCTTTGTAAATGCATTTTTTTTTCAAACAGGAGAAGTTTTGCCCTTCGTTACTTATGAGAGAATCCACCACCCTGAAGCTCTTTTCATACCTGATTTCATCACTGACCTAATTAATTAAAAGATATGGCCCTGTGATGGGCTGGCGACTTATCTGTGCCTCATGTGCCAAGAGAGCTGGGACAGACTCCAGCAGATCCCTGGGATCCTAAAATAGCAATAAGCAGGTACAGATGATGGATGGAGATCTATAAATCATCGCATTCTGTATTCATTTGTAAATGTGTGAAGCAGCATTCTGTCAGTGAAGTCAACATGCAGGAGATGAGCAAGTTTAAAAGTTTCTTTACTTCGGCTCAAAAGAGAACAAGTGCATTAGAATACAGCAATAAGCAAACAATTTTGGCAACAGTTTTCAGTGTGTGTTTACACATATGACGTGAATACGACATGTTTTTATACGGGTTACGATCCTCTAATATTTCTAATAGCAACGCAGAAGTCTGAATAAACAGCCAGATTTCTGGAGTGAAGACATTTTTATTTCAACTTGATATCTGAAGTACACATTTACTGATTTCACACGTTTGATACCAGGCTGCACGTATGTATCTTCACACGCTAGTACAACACGGAAAACACTAACACCAACATGGCAGGAGACATGCACAAACAAGGCATCGATGAGGGCGTTAGCTCTGACCGGTCCACCTCTCCGCCCCACCGTTGGCCCCGACAGGAACAACCGACCAATCACAACGGGGGATTTCACTGCCCCTGATGAGGGCGAGGAGAGGATGAGACAGAGGAGGAAGAACGGATGACAAGAGGAAGAAAATAACGGGAGAGGAGACTAGAGGGGCTAATACCTAAAATATTAAGACAAATTATAACACTGAGCACCATGATAAACAATAAATATTTTCAATATTGACAATAAATATGAATAATCTCGTAAATAACATCTTTATCTCTTTTGAATTACATATATCCTTATATCTCACATAAGCTGCACACTTCTCCATCACGTAGTAGAATTAACCTTACTGCAGTGGAAACACACACACACTCACTATTTCTCTCTCACACACACACATTTTCTTTCCACTCTTTGTTTTTCTGTCCAGTGTTACAGAGTAATACTGTTGGGCGGGGACACAAGGTCATCTAATAGTGATTTGAAGGTGATGCTTAGCTGATCGGGGGTCACATGCAGACTGATATGTACAACTGTAAACTCCCTTAATTCCACCATTGCTTCCTTACGCCCCCGCTTTAATATTTTCCACCTCGAATTCTACATTTTTATATCTCTCTGATGGAACTGTCCCTCCCCGACGATCTCCCTCGGCTTAATTGAAGAGCTTACTCTCTCTCCCCCCCGTTCCCCAGTACATTTGTCTACTTCAGGTCCCCGGCGTCTCCCTGGATGGTCTTTTTGATGCGGAGCAGCATCGTGGTCAACCACTGGTCCAGGCGGGATATGGAGTCAAACTCCTTCACAGCCTCCGTGAACGCCTCGCTGTTCTGCTCCTCGTGGGCTTCTAGGAGTTTCTGTCACAACAAAGTTCAAGGATCGTGTTAAAAGTGCTGTGTTTTGTGTTTATATTGGAAGCTACATCTTACATGTGTTCATTCAGGAATTTGTAAGAACAAGACGATGCATTGTATTCATAAAGGCAGCTGTTTTGTTGGGAAGGGAAGGCTCTGGTCAAAATACCAGTCATACAGGACTAACGCTCCCTTTTTAACCATGTCTCTACAGCTCTGTTCAAAGCAGCAGGTTTTATGGGGTTTAAAATGGACGCTGAGGCCAACGTACCTTAGTCTAGACTTTAAACCTTTAGACTAAGATTAAAAAAAGTGCTGTTATTTTATTGTTTTATCTTTATGTAAACACGCTTTCAATTAGAAAAAGTGATTCCTTTCCATAAGTTCCATTTGTGCTATTCTGATCCTACAAATATGTTGATGAAGTGCCACAATAGTCATTTTACTTTGATCACATCTCAGAAACTCTAGTTTTGTCAAATTGTGCAGGCTAATAGTTTTATTTTCCATGTGCTCAAGTGAGCGCAGTGCTTGCCCCCCCCTCCTCTCTGCTATAGTTAGGCCCAATCTCAATACTCCCCCTACTTTTCTTCACTCGCCCTTCTTTTCTCCACTCGCCCTTCTTTTCTTCCCTAACCCCTAAAAAAGAAGGGGGAGATTTTAGGGCACTTGAGATCTAGGGCACTTGGCCCAGGTGCCTGTCCCAATTCTCCTACTCCCCCTCGTTTTCATCCTTACCCTGAACAGGAAGCTGAGAGCCCAAAGCTGTTTTAATTTCAGCTGTAGCGCTGTTAATATGGCACTTTATTAAGTTTTAATATTTTTTCAGGTATAAAGGTAACCTTAAGATCTGCAACCGGGGCTCAGTTTATCCAAATAACGCCTGTTAAGAAATTTGATCTGATGTTTTCGGAGATGAGAAGAGCCGCCGCCCCCGGGGAGCAGCCTCAGCTCACAGCCCGAGAAGAGACGTGTCCGCCGGGTCAAGCTGCTGCGTCGTCCCGACTGCCGGCTCCGGAGTTTGGGTCCGCGTTAAATCGACGCAGAGCTACGGCGTAGGGTACGTAACCTCCGCCGTAGGCTCTGCGTTGGTGTAACGCGGAACCATAAATCCCTTTATTCTGGCGTGATCTTCTACAACTTTATCTGAAAGTGTGTAAATTACCCAGATAACAGCTGGATTACTTTGTGGTTTCTGAAGACTATTATATCAGAAACATCCAAAACAAATCTGACGAGTCACAGGATTATTTCTCTCTATATTTCTGAGACGAGTCTGCCTGTTTGCCTTCGGTCGGCGAGTCAAATCGACGCAGAGCCTACGGCAAAAGCATTCTGGGAAATTTTCATACCCCCTCGCTCGCCAAGTCAGCATCTGAAATCCCTCGATTTGAAGGGGCTATTCTCAGCCCCTAGCCCTAGTTATGCCCCCTCCCCCTAGATGAAAAGAGGAATTGGGACACCACTACCTTCACGGGAACGCGCAAAAGTTAGGGTTAGTGAAGAAAACGAGGGCGAGGGGGAGTATTGGGACGCAGCCTTAGTCTGCTGTTACTGGTCACCTTCCTGAACCAATCAGATCAGGCAACATTAGACACGTTTGCGCGAAAGAAAGTCGGATCTATGAATTTGCGAATAAGGATGCAAGGGGTCGGTGTTTCCATTGAACAGTGTTGTTGAGATAAACTAACGCTGCAGGTCACGCACCACAGCGATGGAGACAACTGGAAAGATTTTAACTTCACGGCTGAGCCCACATGAGGATGGACCGGGCCAATCTGCACTTGAGATTTACATGACCAATCTACACATACAAATTCTGCTTACATAAGCAGAAATTAGTTTGGAAATAAATAAATAAATAAATGAATGAATAAGAAAGATGCAGAGCTCCTGGTATGCCTGCCCTTTCAAATGTTTTATTTACTGCTTTGTCAGCCATGCACCCTATAAAATTTCAGCTGGACCGGCCTGCCTGTATGTTTTATATTGTATGTTCTTGAATGGTTGTTTTAATGGTTGTAATTATTGTTGGGATTATTGTCTTGGCCAGGGCTCCCTTGAAAGAGAGATTTCATAATCTCAATGGGATTTACTTGGTAAAATAAAGGTTTGAATAACAATAATAATACATTAAAACTGTGTTTAAGACATTTTGAGTCAACTTTGAAAGTCAGGCGAAGCATAACATGAAATCTTTAAGATGAAAACATCTGTGTTATGATAAATAGTAATTTAGTGATATTAGTTTACCTTCAGCAGTTTGAGCTCTCTTGAGTCTGAGAAGGCTGGAAACATCTCTTCGTACTTCTCGATGGCCAACTGAAAAAGACAAGACGGAGTACTGAAGCCAGCGCTCACCTGGTCATAATACTCAGAGGTGTGTGTTGGTGTGTGTTGGTGTGTGTGTGTGTGTTGGTGTGTGTTGGTGTGTGTTGGTGTGTGTTGGTGTGTGTTGGTGTGTGTTGGTGTGTGTTGGTGTGTGTTGGTGTGTGTTGGTGTGCGTTACCTTGGCATTGAGCTCATCCACGATGAAGTGACACAGTGAAGCCTTGAAGAAATACTCTTTAGCGTTGTACTTCAACAGAGGATTGTCCATGGTGCTCATTGCAACCTTAAAAACACACACGTAAAACAACACACACGATTATTCACTACTTAAGACCAACTGTGACGACAGCAGAAGCTGATTTAAGCTTTTGCTTTACTCAATCTTGTGTGTCGTATTTTTAACCACTGCATACACATTTTAATGTAAGATTCACCTAGTTTGACCGTTTTTAATCTCATCCTTATTTTTTTTCATTTCAACCACTCCAACTAGAATAAATGAAAAGTCGCTGGTCTGAATGCCATAAATTAATATTTACAGTACAGACCAAAAGTTTGGACACACCTTCTCATTCAAATAAATGGGGAAGTGTGTCCAAACTTTTGGTCTGTACTGTATGTATTTTCAAGTATAACAGTTATCTTCCAATTGTTAATTTCTTACTTGTCCACCTTGGCAGTGTTATTGTTTTTGTTCAACATTTGTCTTTAAGACACAGAATATTGACCTTTTAGTCTCGGCAATGCGATAAAAACACCATAATGATGTGTTTACTCAAGTATAAACAAATATGTCCTTATAGATCAGCTGAATTGAGTTGTTTTACTCCAGAACAAAGAAGAACAGGACTGAAAACATGTTTTCAGAAAATATCTTCAATTTCCATGGTAAAAAAATTGATTTGGATTTTTTTTTGTGTATAATAATTTAAAAATGTATTGCATCATCCATCACCTGCTCGTAGATTTCGATGGCCTTCGGGTACTGCTCCAGCTGAGCACTGTAGTGTCCCACCTTCAGCAGACATTTGTTGGCTGAGCTGAAACGGAGACAAACGCACCTTTACCTTTCAAGCACAACGTCTCTGTTTGCTCTCTATCTGAATATAAAAAGATTTTAATAAAATAAAATCAGGCATTTATGTGCTGAACCTACACAAGTGCGGGTCAGATTTACTCACCGGCCACCTGGTCACACTGTTGCACCTGAAGTACGCTGTAAAAGCTAAGCTTAAATATTTGCATTCAAAGCTAAAACTAGTTATTTTCATTGTAAATTAAGTTTTCTTTGCACTTATTTGAGTAAATTTTGGTCTTGACTCTAAAGGTACATCTCTAACTGAATCTACCAAAGAAGGTGTTACTATTTTTTTGTTTGAAGAGCAGGAGCCCCCTATGACTAGATTCCTTCAACAGTCCCACAATAAGGCTGATTTGAGGTTTTTACTGTTCAGAAAGACCATTTACCTGTTGGATTCCTCTCCTTTGTAGTAATCAGCTGCCTGCTCGTAGTGAGCGATGGCCTGAGGACAAGCACACATTCACATGTGGACGGTGAGAGAATATACTTGTAAAACAAAGAAAGAAAAACATATTAAAATTGGACCCTCATAACGTCCTCGTGATTGTCAAACATCTTCGTGGTCTGGGGTCAAAAATGAGCCCAGAAGACAACTTGGTGACTGGGTAATGAGTGCATTGTCAATCAGTTCTGCATGACCTTTGGACTGACTCTGGTCAAAACCAATTATCACATACTGTCCCTTTCCTTTTGGAATCAGGGGTCAGCAGACCTTATTTACATAAAAGCGTTGTACTGTTTTTTGAGTTAAAACAGGATTAATTCAGGGTCATTATGACCTCAGGTCAACACAGAGATTAAAATGATGAATACTTTACTGACACATGGATGAAAACTCCCCCTAACAGTTCAATATCAGTGGTAAAAGGTTGCTCCTTCACAGTGACGTGTGCAGAATTACGGCAACTGTCGTTTACAAGTGCCGCAGACCCTCCTTTACTCTTACATCTCTATCTGCATATATTGTCTGAAATCAATATATAAATATATGTTCTTGCTCCCATGTCATGTGAAATAAGTAATATACTCCAGTGATTACACATTCTCCATGACGATGGAGGGAATGAAAAATATCTGACTTCTCATCCTTTGTCTTCATTATGCTCTTGATTTATATCTATAACATCTTCTCCTCAACTCATCTGGACCTTTTCCAGGTTTCTCAGGCTTTTGAAAGCTCAGTCAGCTCCTCCTACAAGTAAGCAACTACCTGCTGTCATGGTTACGCACAGTACTCGAGTTGTAATAAAACACCTGCAGAAATACTGCAGGAATGACATAGCAGCAGTTAAATGCAGCCTTCTGTAAGCTTTAAATATCCACTGGGCTTACATCAAATACATCAAAACACAACAATAAAAAACAGTTTACTGAACTTATCAATATGACTCTGTCCTTCACAGGATAAGTAAAATGGATCACTGCAAAAACTCACAATCTTAACAAGAATATTTGTCCTATTTCTAGTTAAAATGTCTCATTTTAGTAAAAAAAAATCTCATTACACTTAAAACAAGACTCATCACTGGAAAAAACAACAATTTTCACCTGTTTCAGGTAGATTTTCACTTAAAATAAGTAGAAAAATCTGCCAGTGGAACAAGATTTTTTTACTTGTAATGAGAAGATAAATCTTGTCCCACTGGCAGATTTTCCTACTTATTTCAAGTGAAAATTTACTTGAAACAGGTGAAAGTTGTCAAATAAGTAATTTTTCTGGTGTTATCTTTCTGGTGATGACTCTAAATGGTGAAATAGCAGTAAAACCACATTCATTGATGAAATGACATAAGGGATGGAAAGGGGGGATGGCAGTTTTACAGGGGGGATGATTTTGACCATTTTTATTTCAGGGGGGATGCCATCCCCCCTCAACTCCAGTACTGGTTACGCATCACAACACATGTTAAAAATGGCCAGAACCACTACCAAAAATCAGTCTGCAGTACAGAATCCACACCAGCGTAGATGCATGTTTCAGTGTTTCAATAAATAGCAAAAACATCTCAGAAAGAAAGTGCAGAAGACATAAGAGCGGCGGTACAACAGGCCTCCGTTATTTATGTGAGAGAAAGGAGCTGTTGACTTTACCTTCTCGATGTCCACCAGCTCAGCCTCGTAAATCTCTGCTATGGTGATGTGATGTTTGGCTGCGATGGTAAACCGACCCTGCAGTCGACACACACACACACACACACACACACACACACACACGCTGGGCTTTAGTCAAAGATAAAACTGCCTCTGGAGGGATTTAGGACGTAGGAGAGCGCTTACCATGTCAGTGTAGATGTCAATGGCCTGGTTTAGACAGTTGATGGCCTCTGGGAGGAGACAAGAAATACGTTAAGGGATGGAAAGATAAGGAGTTGCTGCAACCCTCAGAGGCCACCAAGTCAAATTAACTTTCAGAGTTCACTCCCTCTGTGACTGCTAACCTTCTCACACGGAGTATCTGCCTACGTCCTTTACAGAGAAATGAAAGGGCTTGTTAAACACAACCCAGATATTCATTTTACTGGAGCATCATGGGGACCCAGTTTCATTTTCCAACAAAACCACCTCTGAGTCCTGAAAGGTTCTCTGAAACGCAGTGATGCAGAGAGTTCCCCTCCAGTCAAGATGGTGACATCGTTGGAAAAACAACTGAAGATGTGCAAATGTTTGAACGGGACAATTATCAACGTCTGAATCCTTTCAAACCTGGACTTGGCTTGACATCACATGACAAAATCTACACATCTACACTTGAATAACCAGATAAAAAACTACAGATTAAAAAAAATCTAAAAGGCAAAGATGAAACACTAGGAAGAACTGTTTGTTATTAATTAGCATGAAAAAAGGAAAAGTCTAGCATCTTGGGATCTAATTTCCCACAGAGTCAGATTTGAACTAGTTTGAGTGATCCCAATTTCAAAGCTTTATATATATCGTATAATCAGCCTCTTCAAAACTTTGCCCAATTATATGCAGGGATGGGTTTCTACGAGCAGCTGCTCTTCACTCTGGAAATCAAACTTAGTGGTGCAGAACAGGCTTTCAATATTGAGTAAACAAACTTCAAAATCCCAAAGGAACTATCTCAGGAGATGCAAGCTGAGGGTTTTCCTGTTTTGTTTTGTTTTTTTGGGTTTAATTCACACTCACCCCAGATCTAACCATCATCATAAAGCTAAAGGAAAAAGCACTATGCATGCAATCACATCCAAATATCTCACACAACTAGGAGTTTCTTAAGGCCTAAAATCCCCTAAAGAGGAACTGAGAAGGAGTTTGTATTACAGGTATTTTCAAGTGGTGATAGTCTTCATCAGTCTTATTGACTTCTGAAAAATAAGGCTTTTAAAACTTTGGCTTCAGCATTTTATTTTTGATATGAAACAGAAGATCCAATAAACGTGTCATCTTTGGCCCGAGTGGCTTGTAGGTATCAGATCACGCTATTTACACATTTACACATTAGGAAAAAAACTCACAAAGTTATAAGAATAAAAGAATGAATAATTTGTCAAAATAAATGTTCTAAAGGTGTAAATTTCACTTAGATGACCTTTGCAGACAGAGGAGCATTCAGTCCAAAAATGAAGCACGGCTAGAGTTTTGAGTTTTCCTAGTCTTCAACGCTGAGGAAGAAGCAAAGACTGAACGAGTGTGAAGAAATACATTAAAAACAAAGCAACTGCAAATCCATTTTTCATCTGTGAAAACCTTTTGTGCTGCAAAAAAAAAGGTTATGTAGATGGAGAGATGTGGAACAACAGACGGACTGAGCAAGCTCCTCCAGCTACATGCACTCACTTCCATTTACGTGCTATTTCTGGAGTTGGTTCAAGCAAGGCATCTTTGACAAACAGAAAATGTTGAATCAACCGACAGCAGACTCAAATTTGATCTCCAAGCTGAGATGAAGGTTTTATGTCCTGCTAGTCGACAGCAGGTTGCTAAGAAACCGATGACAAATACAATTCCCTTTGTATTCTGCAGTTTATCTGTCTGCAAGAACTTTATCTTGAGAGCTACAGTGTATTTGATGCTGGAAAGGATGCGTGTTTGTGTGTGGGGGGGGGACGACTCACCCTGTGGGTCGGCCTTCTTGTAGGCGTTTCCGGCGTCAACAAAGCTGGTGGCAGAATCAAGTTTGTTCTGAAGCTGCATGTGGAGTCGGGCGGCCTGACAGAACGCGTTTCCCGCAGCTGCACACAAACACACACACACACACACAGTCAGCTTGAACAGGACAATATCAGAAAGAACGCAAATGGTCCAAATACACCACTATCCTCCTCCTCCTCCACATTTACTCCCACTGCCCTCCATGTCTGTATTCATGTCTGTAAGAACACAAAACACACATCTGAACAGATAAGTTCTGCTCAGCAGGGACTATTATTGGCACATCTGCTGTATCTGGAGCACATGCTGGTCTTGTTTATGTGTCAAGCTCTTGTTGCTGGTGATGCGTCACCGTGTGCAGGCTGGTGAGTTGTTGCGTTTAAGTGTGAACCGTAAAAAACACGGCGATAATCGTGCGGCTGCATGTGGGTGCTTTTGTGGGAGTTTCTTTGTGCAAAGCATTCATCTTCATAATCTTCTGTGTTTGTGTGTGTGTGTGTGTGTGTGTGTGTGTGTGTGTGTGTGTGTGTGTGTGTGTGTGTGTGTGTGTGTGTGTGTAGAAACATGTCCCCATAAGTGACCAAAAAACTAGCATAGAGAAAAAACTTTAGAATATGGCTTATTTAAAGTAACTGAAAATTTGTTATTTTTTTCTAAGCTTCCCTGATTTTTTACAGAGGTCTGGGACCATTGGAAAGGTTGGGCCCCACTATTGGGTGTAAAACTTGTGGCCGCATAAAGGGACAAATGCGAGTATGTGTGTGTGTGTGTGTGTGTGTGTGTGTGTGTGTGTGTGTGTGTGTGTGTGTGTGTGTGTGTGTGTGTGTGTGTGTGTGTGTGTGTGTGTGTGTGTGTGTGTGTGTGTGTCTGTCACCCACCGCTCCAGTTCTTTGCCATCTTAAACATGTTGGCTGCTCTGGCGTACATTTCACAGGCATCTTCCACCTTGTGGTTCCCCCTTTAACACACAAAAACACAAGTCAAAGATGAAACAGAATCTATAATTTCCTCTTTTTTGTCTTATTGCACTGATCTCATGGAATTGTGATGCCCCCTTTAAAATAGTGACACACTTTCCTGCTGATTCATCTGAACACTGTAAAGTGTGTGAATAAGAACAGAGAATGAGCCTGCGGTCTGGTTGAAGGACATCGCTGTAGAGGGCAGATGGAGAAACTCCACCAACAACACTGCAGAGGAAACTAAAAAACCTGCAGCATGATCACACACTCTGACACTTTGTACTCATGCTCGCTTGTGTATGTGACTCTTTTCTGGTGTGGAGCAGATGACCTTTGAATGTTTGCATCAATGTTTACTGTGGCAGAGCAGTTGCAGCTCTGCATCTTTTTGAGGATCTCAATGGAGTTTATTGTTTTTAAAGAATAGTTTAAAAAAAAAAAAAAAGTGATCACAAGAGAAGTGACCACAAGAGAAAGACAACAAGGCTCCTCCTCAAATAGCCTCCTCTCCTGGTCAATAGATTAAGTGTTGTGGGCATCACACGGTGGATCTATTTTCATCGTCGGACAGTTTGTGGTCCTGTTGCACCTGTAAGCATTTCCTGGTAAGTGCAGTGGGATAGCTTGTTGAATGAGTGCTGCATCGTCCAACATCAACAAAGAAGCATGTACAAAAAAAAGGACCTCAAAGCAGAAGTACTTTGAGGTGTGTAAACATAATGTTGAAGAGTAATCACATCAGCAATGATCTTAGAGAAGCATCCGTTGGATTCCATCAATCTGGGAGCTGTTGTGAAGCCACTTCCATTATTTTAAAGTGAGAAGGATTCAGAAATGGAAAAACAGTCAAAACAGTTTACTGCCTTCCCGGGATCATACAGGACTGTCTCAGAAAATTAGAATATTGTGATTTTCTGTAAAGCAATTACAAAAAAAAAATGTCATACATTTTGGATTCATTACAAATCAACTGAAATATTGGTTAAGAAAACTCAAATATCCTATCTCAAAAAATTAGAATATTCTGGGAATCTTAATCTTAAACTGTAAACCATGATCAGCAATATTAAAATAATAAAAGGCTTGCAATATTTCAGTTGATTTGTAATGAATCCAGAATGTATGACATTTTAGTTTTTTTAATTGCATTACAGAAAATAAAGAACTTTATCACAATATTCTAATTTTCTGAGACAGTCCTGTATATCTGAAAAAGTTCACTCCAAGGTCACACATCTTGGCCTCTGCAGAAACAGGACACCTTTTGGTCCGTGATCTGGCCACCAACTCCTGTGTGTGCCAAAGTACCGTTGAGTGAAATGTGAGGTCATCGGTCCAGCGGGTAAAACCTGCCACAGAACAATAACCCCGAGCAAACCGGCAGAGCTGCAGGAGAGAAACAGAACTGAATCCCGGGTCTGAAATCGTGACAGTCTGGACCTCAACCAGACTAAAACACTACGGGGGATCTTTCAGAGAGCCGTGCAGGAACACGTGCCCACAAACCTAAATGAAATGAAGCAACACTCACAGTAAGACTGGCTCAAACGTCCTCCTCAACCCCGTAGGAGACTGGTAACACACCAGAAAAATTAGCATTGTAAGTTATTTTTGTTAAAAGTTGTTGCAAAACTGCTGAATCATCGGGTGTACTTAGCTTTTCAGTTAACTTGTTTTGCATTTTGACTTAGTTGTTGTGAGGTAAATTATGACATTATTATTGTCATCGTCACCGGATTTTTCTTTGTTTGAGTTTGTTTTTTTCCTAATTTAAAGACGTGGCAAGACAAGGCATCAAGTCCTCATGGATTAAACCATAGACATTAACGAGAGGGTGCTTTTTCCCACAATTCTACTTTGAAAAATGAAATAAGATCCAGTAAAAACACTGGAATCAGCGGCAGCAGGAGTGATAGCTGCATGTTGTTGAAAGAAATGCAGCTTCTGTGTTTTTCAGTGAAAAGCAGCATCACTTATAGATCACGAGTGTGATGGACTGAATTTGTCTTTTAACTCAGGACTGAGGCTCATAAAATAAAGATGCTGGCGCCCAGGAGAGAAACACAGATACGATCTCAGATCCCAGATCAGCTCTCAGCGTTCAGGACACCACAGGCCGTTCATTTATCAGGATTCTGATTTGGTATTCTCTGAATGTAGAATTTGGACCAAACTTAGGAGAGATGCTGTGGTTGCCTGATTGATTTGAACTTGCACTTGCTGTGAGCATAAATGTCTGGAAGCTATAAACATATTGCATCATTTTGACTGGGCTGGATGAAAAGATGAAAAGTAACAGAGCGGACTTGAATAAAACCTTTGACTGGGACTTGCCACAGTAGGATACGTGGCTTTTTAACAACTTTGTGCAACATATTCTAAATAAATATGAATACTGTATTTATGGCTTCGACATATGCTTTCATGCAGCTATATGTTAAATTATGTCATTTAAAGTGCTAAACTAACTTCATTGAAGGTAATCAGTGAAGGCCTCTTTGTCCTGGAGTTCTAGTAATATAAATAGTCAAAAGAGTTAACAACCAACTCTCTAAATTAACATTCTGCAAAGGAATCAAAGGATTATCAAAATGGTGGGGACCTAATTGGCTTAATTGGAGGCAGATCTGCAGTTTCCAGGCCTCTCTCTAGTGGACCAGCTTCCACATGGTGTTTGGGATAGAAATGCTGTCTCTTCCTTTGCGATTAGGCTGAAAAGGCTCCTCATTACTCATATTTATGCTGACTCAGGCCACCCTGAACCATCCCTTCATTGCCTGAATACTTCTGCATGCGGAAACTGCCGGATCCCATCTTTGTCCTTCCTCTTCACTCTTCATGTATATGCAATTTTTCACTTTATGTTTCTTTTTTTGTCCCATAGACAGATATCCCTGGACTTATCCATCCCTGTCCGTTGGGCTGTCTTTCCTGTCCTCTCACCCCCAACCTTTCACAGCCTGGTTCAGGGTTCCTCGGGTTCACAGGGAGGTTTGCTCCCCACTGTCCTCCTGCGCATGTTTCTGGATGGGAGATTGCACCAAAGGGATGATTTAATGCAGTCTGTCTATTTCCTTTGCTAGGCTGTTTTTATGAAGTGGGACCATTTGAAATTTAAATTTGGACTCAATTGGATTATAAACTTGTTTATTGCACTCATTTATTTCCTGTGCCTTGGAATGACTTGTTGTAAAAGGGCTCTATAGAGAGAAGATGGAGTGAACTGAGCTGAATTTATTGAATTTTTGTGGCACCATTTTCACCCCACCCTATCTCCTCTGCATGTGATGACAAACCTTCCTCTATAGCAGTGAAAACATTCACATCGGGATCAGAAGTCAGTTTAATGATGAAGTGCGGATCCATTGATTCATCCATTCATCTGGGTTAGACCGTGGGCTCACTGATGGAGCTGAGGACTTCACATGCAATTCATCATCTGTTTCCCTTGGGAGCATCCACCCCGCACCGCTGTAATGAAAGCCCACTCCCACACAGACACAGATAAATAAATAAGTGAAGCGTCCTCCGCAGTGGGGCGGCTCTCCCCCGCAGCTCTGCCCGCCTGCGCGCAGCCTCTCCCGGCCTGGCGGCGGCCGCGGCCCCGCTGAGGACACGGATCATGTCTGCATGCCTCCTGCATGTCCGATCACCACGGGAAGGCCACAAAACCACAACCAGTTTGTGACGCACAGGTAGGAAACACGCCGTTGTGATCAGCCGTGCAGAAAATACGGCACTTTGCAGTTAAACTTACCGCGTCCTGCAGGGATGTAAATAATCATCGATGACAATATCACGATGACAAAACACAAAATTGACCAATGCGTGATTTCATACGGCTCAAGTGCGCCAGACACGCTCATAGTGCGCAAGAGGAACGCAGTTTACATATAATAAACCGATTGTGACCATTTATGTGTTGATGGTATATAAAAAAAACCCCAGCTAGGCTTGCAGGGCCTTCCAGCAGAAATCACCCCCGCCCCCCATTACCCGACATGTAGGCTACGACACCAGTAAACACATTTACCCGAACATCCCTCCGAGGAAGGATCCGGACGCTTTGACCTTCTTGTCGGCTTCAGCCATCAGCTGCATGGCCTCCTTCTCTTTGCCGGAGTTGTCCATGTTGGGAGGAATGGATGGGAGAAACGCAGGCCGATGTTCCGCAGTGGAGGATGGAGAGGAGGGAGCCGTCTCTGCTGGTGCTGGTGCTGATGCTGAGGAGAGGAGGAGGAGGAGGAGGAGGAGGAGGATGCTCTTCTTCGAGAGACGCTATTTCACTGGTGACTCAATGCCACCACCTGCTGAAAGAAAAGGGGAACGCAGCTGGTGCAGGAACACCATTAAATCAAATGAAAAGGTTTGCTCAGCAAAATGAAAAAGTGGAAAAACCTACCAAAAACAAGGGAGGATGCAACTGTCTTCTCCCCGGGTTGTGTAGACGCTTTGCATCTTTGTGGGGAAGGAACATCCCAGTAAATGGGTTTGTTTTGAACCTATTTGTACATGTTCTCTGGGTCTTTGCATCCATATTGTGTATCACTGTGGTCGCTGTATGTCTTATTTAGGCTAACTTGTGTTTCATATTGTTCTTCTTGGATACAATTTAGTTGATATTGTGTCTCAGTTTGAGCTATAGTTCAGCTTTCCTTTCTCTGTGTCATTTTTTGTCTAATTTTTGAGACATAACTTCCCTTTGGCCCACTTTCAGTTGTTTTTGTGTCTCTTTCAGGGATTTTATTTCGGGTATTAGACTAAAGGCAGTCCTGGGCCCTTGTCTATAGTAACCTACCCATTTAGTTATTTTTTTCTTCTTCTTCACAGCATTAAAACAGAAGTTTATTTAACATATTCACTTTTTGCTTTATTTTTTCTTGTTCTCTCATACTCTGTATGTATACCCATCGTTATTGTTTTCCAACATTTCAATAATAATTTCTCTTCGTTTTTTTCCACACCGCAAGATTCAGCCTTTTGTCTGATTTTTTTCAATGAAACAGTCAATACTCCTGGAATTATTAACTATTTTTACGTGCTATAACGTCACTTCTTATCTGTGTTTAACTGTCAAAAGCGATTTCACATTGCGGTGTTCTGTATTACAGATATATTGAATTATCTCATGAGGCTGCGCAAACACTGACATGACCGCTTGTAGTTGGACCGTCGTTTCCGTTTTGAGCCACTAGAGGGCAGCAGAACCGAGCCTAAAGTCAAACAGCCAGCACGATTTACATGCCGGTAATAGCATTTATAAAAATGCACTCATTTGATAACAAATAAAGCTAAACTGATTCATAATCATTTGTATGAGGAATTGTGGTTAGAAAACAAATTTCAAACCCTTATTGAGGAGGAAAAAGAAAAACAAACTTGTTTAATTGGTAATTTACAATAAATGTCAGAGGATTCAAAGCTGCATAAGTTGTAATGACAAAATTTGAAAATAAAAATCAAACAATAACATCAAAACAGTTCAGAAACTGTATAAGTACTTTAGTAAACACGTGTTATATCTGCAAGCAACAAACATCGAGTGGATTTGTCCTGAAGTGTCTGAAACAGAGTTACCTCCCTTGATGCGCCTCATCAGTGCAACTTCTCACATACAGGTGAGGTCTGATTAAACTGACATCAACTCAGGTTTAGATCAAACATTTTAATAGTTTGCAATTGGTCTTCAAATAGCATTCAGTAAAACAATAAACATTTCAACCGGGGGAGAAATCCAGGACAATAAAGCATGCTCGGTATCATCACTGCAGTCAAGCTGCGTTCAACAAGGCTTTTCACCAGAAAATCTTAACCATTTTGCACAACCAAACTTTTTTTTTTGTTAAATAGGTAAGCTCTTGAATAACGAGGCGCTCTGATGTTAGTATGGAGGGTTAGCAGCCACGGCAACGCAGTGCCTGTGAGGTGCACTGTCGCTGTTTTTAGAAAGCAGACCAAAAAGTGAACATCAGACCACCCTGGCTTACATTTGAAGAGAGGATTCTCTGCAAAAATACTGTTGAATGCAGCTTCGGCTTCAGATGGATAAGTCCAGAGGAATAACGAAACATGAAGATATGCTTCTGGAAGATCACTGTACAAACAGGAACAAGCTCCAAGTCTCCTTTCACATTTTTACAATAAAGTAAAACCCTGAAAATATGTTGTTCCCCCCCATAATTATACCCAAACAACAACTGATAAATTAATAATACATCTTCAAAAAGTTGACTTTACACAAATTTAACATCAAAATAAATAAATCATGCAGTGGCAGCAGACTTTGAGGTCCTTCCCATCAAACTGACGTCCGACTGCTGGATCATCTGTGCAGCAGGAGCTGCTCGTAGTTAGAAATTAAAACAATAAGAATAAAAATGAAAAAAAAAAAAAAAAAAACTCTTTCTTCCTCCTCTGGATCATCACAGAAGTCCATAAATGTCTTGAGTTACCAGTCAGCCTTCACAGCTTACCAGAAACTGTCATTAAAATCTCTCAATAAAAACATGAATAATTTAGGATGTGGTTTACAGTTCAGTCCAAAGTACTCTTTACTTCCTGTGGATCTCTCAGTCAGAGGCTGCACATGAAGTACGTCACATCCTCATTAATGGTAGGAATAAAACAGTAGTGTTGTTTACTTTAAACTCTCACCTGTTATAGCAAAAAAACCCCAATAAAACAATGATACAACTCTTCTGTCTTCACACACACGGCTGGATAATTTTGTACTTGAAATATATGAAAGTAGATGTGCTGCTGTAACTGCTGTTTGAACTGTTGATAACCAGGTCTGGGGGCTCGCTACCTCTTCATGAGAATTAGTTTCACTTCTTCTAAGTATTGTGAGGATATTTTGGACGTAGATGGTACGAGATGCTGATATGTACGTTTTTTTTGTTTGATTTTTTTTCCAAAATGTGGCATTTTCATCCTGACCAAGCATCTAAATGTTGGTTTCGTCTCTTTAAAGGAGCATGAGGCAGGATTGAGGCAGGATTTATGAAAAAAATTCATATACGTTTTAAGTTTTCTAGTAATAATGTCAGATGAAGCGTTCCAAACCAAAAAGAATGAGATCTCTAGTGTATCTCTCCTTTGCCTTGAACAGGCTGTGTGCTGCAAAATGTGCTGCAATTGTGGGACCGAATTTCCCGCGCTGTCCTGCGGATGTGACGTCACATGACGCTGCATGCACGTTCTCCCCGTTCTCCCGTGCCGGCTTCACTGTTGGCTGCAGTACCCCCAACGGCCGTCGTGGTGAAGGGTGGCGCTAGAGAGTCTCATTTCTTAAAAGGAGCCTCATGCTCCTTTAAAGGACAACGTTCCAGAAGTTTTATGCGTTGTTTAAGTGTAACTTTTTGTGTGCGTGTGTGTTTTCTGAGCATTGCACTGTCTGACCTGGGAGTAAACCTTCTGGGACATCCACTCCTGGCAAGATTGGCAGCTATCTTGAATATTTTCCCCGAGTGAATCATCTTTCTCATTGTACAATGATGGATTCCAGAAGGTTCGGAGTTGACCCGACAGCCTTTGCCAGACGTATGGGTGGCAAAATAAGAGCAACAGCAGGTGAAAGCGGAGCCTCCTTCTCCTGGTTTAGTCTAAACATCGACACCCAGCTGCTCAGGGAAAGCTGCTCGGACGCCAACACGTCGTTCTGCTCAAGACGCTTGAGAAACAGCAGAGAAACTGGGGATGCTGCCGTCATTGTTAGTACTGGCAATGGTTTCCATGGTGATTACATATGATTCATGTTTTCAGCACAGTCAGCAACAGACGGATGGATAGATGGATGGATAGATAGATAGATAGATAGATAGATAGATAGATAGATAGATAGATAGATAGATAGATAGATAGATAGATAGATAGATAGATAGATAGATAGATAGATAGATAGATAGATAGATAGATAGATAGATAGATAGATAGATAGATAGATAGATAGATAGATAGATAGATAGATAGATAGATAGTCAGTCATGCAGTACAAACTGAGTTTTGAGTTTTAGTTATCTGATGTTTGGGAGATGTCAGGATGTTGCAAAATTACTTCTGATTAAATGTTGGAGTACAACAAAGTGCATGCTAAGATGGCATTAAAAATACCCCGTTAAAGCATTCTTCCATTAAAAAGAGGAGTAACAGTCTTAATCATCTGTGTGATTTATTCCCTCCCGGATACTTCTTACTCTCTTCTCATCGGTCCACAACAGAGTCACTGATTCCTCTCCAGCCGCCCGTCTCCATCGTCCGTGCATCTTTCTCCTCAGTCCTCCTCCGACAGACCTTCATGTGGAGTCGTCGGCCGGGACTTGCTGTGACTTCGACCCTCCAACTTCCTGTCCTGCAGGAAGTCGTGAATCTCTCCAGGTAAGCGCTCGAACTTCTCCGAAAACTCCGCCTCCACAGCCGCCTGCAGCTGGAGAACAGTGACAGATGGATGGTGAGCTGTTTCCATGCTGAAAGCCCTGTGAAGGTTTCTGCTGGGACCACACACACTTACACACTCACACACACACAGATTTGGCGGGATGTCGTCATGCCGACTCGGTTCCCAGTCAAACACAACACATTGTGGGAGATGGGTTGTACATTGTGGATTGCAACCAGCTGTTGTCAGCTCTAATACGGCTGCCAGGGGGCACGTTACGTCACTGAAATGGCCCACGTTGACGTCAGCACCGGCTCCAACATGCGTGGGTGTGGAGCTACAGGCAGCAGCAACAGCTTGGAGCCCCGTGTAGCAAAAAAAACTCACTGTGTTTAAGCTTGAAGGAAAAAAAATACAGGAGGATTAGGAGAAGGAGAGGGAGACGTGTCTATGTGTGTGTTACCTTTGGTTTCTGGTCCTGAATCTCCTGCAGGAGCTCGGTGTGCTGCTCCACCAGCTGATCGTGGCGCTTGGTCTGAGTCTCCTCCAGCTGCAGATACAGTTATCAGGCTTTGAGGACTGTAAAAGCTACACAGAGAGAAACTGCTGCAACGATATTATCCAGGCTCCTCATCCGGTGCTCACCCGTTTTATGTTCTGAACAACTTCATTGACGTAAGACTTATTGATCTCGATCTTCTCCCTGGTGCACACAGACAGACAGAGGGAGCTTGAATGGATTTGGTTAAATGTATTTATTTTGTGTTCCTCTTCTTACACAATGAACTGAACATTCCAGAGAGAGTGTGTGGTTATTGATCGTACTCTTCAGCCAGGTGTTTCTCTTTGGTCTTGGCTTGGTTGATCTTCTCTGTTCTCCTTCGATCCATTTGCCTCTTTAGCTCCTTTTTCTCCCTTCAGCAGCAGGGAGAAAGATGAGATATAAAAGTGGGAAGATTTAAAAAGTCTTTGTGCTAATATTGCATTCTCATAAATTAATCAGGTGGCTCAAAACAATAAATAAATATATAAATAACATAATGTATATAGGGCCACATATTGATAATGGAGCATCTTTGAATGAAATCCTGTAATCTAGTCTGAAGTCTAGAAGCTTTCTATGTAAAATCGACTTCTAGCACAATTAGTGTGCAAATTTATTGAGTTTTTAAACATCAGTTCCTAAAATAAAAAAAAATGAGTTTTTAAACATCAGTTCCTAAAATAAAATAAAAAATTAAATTTGCACGTTGCTTTATATACCTATCTAAATATTTGCTGAAACAGAATTTAGATTTCACACGGTGTGAGCATTGTGACATGATGTGAACAGACCCAACTGGCCACAACTCAGAGTTAATGCTCCTAAACTCATAGCTTTTATGACTTTAGCTGTTAGTAAAATTATTATCTGGTCCAGATTCACACTTTGCACTGCGACAGTTGAGGAACTCGGATAAGATGGCTCCTAAAAGCCTGAAAAAGAAGATTTAAAGCCACACTGTGGGTTGGAGCTGTTGCAGCGGGAGCTATTTTAGGCAGCAGAGGTCTCTGAAGTACAACCCTGAATCAGAAATACACATGAATCTGTTCTTGTGGACACTCGATACAAAAACCTAGAGTTCAGTTCAGTAAAATACTGATCATGGCTCTTTCTGTTAAAAAGTTTTGTTTTGGTCTCCATGGCTAGATTGCAAATCTATGACAACTGCATATTCGCATTTTTTTTAATTTAATGTACAACATCAGGTAAAATAAAACAAGCAAAAATGTATGTATAATTAGGGGCGTGGTCTTGATTGGCAGCTCAAACAGCCACTGGCTACTTACAGGCCACTTAGCGCTACAATTTCTGTTACCAAGAGTTGTGGAAACGTAGTGCTCATTTCTGTTGTTGCCACTAAAATCATTTGAAATGTCGGGTCTCATTGTAAATGCTTGTAGCTCCACAGCTCCTGCGGGAGCTACGGGACCCGCGGTCCCTCGTCCTGCGGTGCCGTAAGGCTGACGCTGCTGTACCGGGACCAGCACAACCCAGCTGAGCCACAGCGGGCCCCAGCAGTGACAACACTCTCACTCATTAGCACAATACTGTCAATCTACGCCCCCATGTGGGCAGAGGTGGTACTGTTACATAGCATGGCTTTAACCAGCATTCAGACTTACTTGTCACAGATGTCTTTGAGTTTCTTCATCTGCGTGTTGTGACTTTCCTCTGCCAAATTACCCAGTCGCTCTGTCAACTGAAAGAAATCAAGACATTTCCCAGTTCAGAGTTCACTATGCAACAGAAGTAGGACATCAGACTCATTATGACAAGTCTTTATGGGCAGAAATATGTGCCACTAGAAACTGAATTTGAGTAATTTTATATTTGAATTTGAATTGCTCAACTTGAATAATTGCATTAAAAAACTGAATCTGAATACTATAATTTGAATTTGTATTGTTTAATTTGAATCATTGCATTGAAAAACTGAATCTACATTCAGTTCTCACAATTCAAATTCAGTTCTTGCAATTCAATTTCAATTTTACTGTGCCAGACATCCGGGTCTTCTGGAGGAACAGCAATCGAGTGCAGATACAAAGAACTTTTCACGTAGCCTACTATAACCTCTATTTTCTTTCAACGATATAAACGACCAATGGGAGCTAGATATTTTGAAACCTATTGTGTTTTCTCCATTCTGTGTAAAAAGTGTAGATTTATATCTTGCCATTTTGTAGAAAAAATTCTGCTTAAACAATACAAATTCAAATTATGTGATTCAGATTCAGTTTTTTAATGCAATTATTCAAGTTGAGCAATTCAAATTCCAATATAAATTATTCAAATTCAGTTTCTAGTGGCACATATTTCTGCCCATACGTCTTCGGTGTTTAAAAGTACAAAACTTATCGCACTTCAAAATACTGTATTAGATTACAGTTTTTGTTTACATAACTGCCCTACATTGCTTTTTATACCATTTAGTAACATTTAGCTACACTTTTTTTTGTACACTGCTGTGTCAAAGAAACTGCCTATAGAATGACAACATTACATGTTGTTAGACGCCCCTCTAGAAATAAGATCATATTTCTAGTAAAACTAAGAAAATAGTCTAAAATAGTCTTCTACATTTCTTGAAACTAGACTTTAGCAGTTTTTGCAGGACAACCAGAACACAAGATTAAAGTCATGTTCACCAGTGGATGTTTGTGCTGCCAGACCGTACCGTTTTAATGTGCTCTCTCTGCAGATATTTCTGACTGTAGTACTGCTCCTGCCTCAGAGCTAGAAGCTGCTGCTGCTGCTCGTCTCTCAGCTGCTGGAGACGGCCGTCTTTCTCACCGTCTGAACTCGAACCTCTGACCATCACAAAAACATAAATCTGCAATTTAAGGTTTTTCAAGCTGCATTGATAGTCGGATGCACATTTACTCCATTTAGACAATAAATATATTTTCTTTCCATTCAATCTTACAGTAAAACAGTGCGGTAAAGAGATGAGGGGTGGGCTCACCTGCTCTTGCTGCACTGTCTAGACGTCTTTTTGTACTTGTTGTTGAACTCTCTGAGCAGCTCTGACGTTTTCTTCTGATGCCTCCTCACCAACTCCTTCAGCTCCTTAAATTGACGTCTCTGCTCCTTCTGGTACACCTTGGACTGCTGCAGACTGTCCAAGGTGCATGCTGGGACGTCTGAAACCGCAGGTGACAACATAAAGTGTCTCAAAGATCAGTCTTTCCAAGATCTATTGCTTTAAATAGTCCTTGAATTTGTGATGATGCACATGATTTACTCTACTTTACTCTACCAATCATGTTTATCTGCAATTTACTAACAGAGTGGTCATATTGGTAATTGGGCAATTGGGAATGTTAGCTTTGGTATTTGTTCTAATGTTTATTCAATGCCTGTTCATATGTCCTCATTTAATAATAATAGCTAATTTACAAAGAATTATAAACTATCATATAAACACCGACCTATCAAAATACTTAAAACCAGGTCCTCGGTCTTTGCTGCGGGCTTGGCTGCTTCTAAAATTCAGAAACAACAAAGTAAATACCAATAAACAGATTTTTTAATATATTTTCTCTATATAAAAGCATCCTTTTGTGGTGAGTTTTTGCTACCAGTGGTTGCTGCTTGCTGATTGGCTGCGGAGGCTTTGGGCGTCATGGTGACGGGGGTGTGGCCTGCTGGGCCGGCGGGGGGACTGAGGCCGTTTTCAACTGGAGCTGGTTTGAGGTCGTTTTTACGCTCCGCACCGTTGTCAGTCTCATCCTGGATGGACCAAAAAAGATTCCCAGCTGTTTACGCGTGACTTTAAAAGGAGAAAAAAAACATGGGATGGAAACAGGCTTCACCTCGGCCGGAGTCTCCTCCTCGCCGTCCTCCAGAGTCAGAGCCGCCAGCTGTTTTGACCTCTGCTCCAGGAGGTTGACGTATCGGATCGGGTTGGACAGAGCTTCAATCACATCTGGAGGAGACACAGGTGGAAACAGCTGTGCATCACGGTCTTTACAGCTAAATACTGTTCATGAATGATATTCAGAAGTATTCCTTTACACAGATGTTGGCTTGAAAACACTTAATCAACGTTAAAATCAATGAATAAACTGCATTTACACAACTACACTTATGTATCAGCAAAACAGTGTAGGTGTTTAAGAGAAATCCTTCAACATAGGTCTCTGTAGGTGGCCATAAAAAACAAAAACATCATTGCATAGATATTTGCAGACCTTTAATGGAGGATTTTTTCCTTAGGGAATCATTCTGCTATTTTTATTTGCGTCAAACTTTGCATTATGCTTTTATAGAACAAGAAGAGTGAAAGAAATAATTAAATTCTGGCATTTTTTCTCCCGTTCTGACAAGTTCTTACCTGCAAACGTATCTGGGACGTAGTCTTTGACTTCAATGTAAACAAACACGGCCGGAAGAATCAGAGACTGATTCTTCTCATTTCTCAGACCAATGTAACGATAACCTATGGAGAAAATAATTACTAAAACATTGTCCAGTTTATTCAGGGAGATCTATACATCATATAAGAACGAGAGTTTGATAGCAGACAGTGATATTGATGAGACTTTTTCTTTCAATCAAAGATGTCCTGCTTCTGAAAACCGAGTGGGTTTTTAACATACCTGGTCTGATGGCAGACACTGGAATAATCCGATGACCAATAAACTTTCCCCCTTCCTCAAAAGCTGCGATCCTCAGGGAGGCGAGAGTGGGAAGGATGACCTGTTGGAGAGGTGAAGTCGCACAGTGAACAGTGACATTGGATTGGACTTGGCTGTTTTTCTGCTGTTCCTCACCTTCTTGAAGACGATCGGCTCTTCGTCCCACACCGGGTTGACGGAGTTGTTGTTCTGAGAAGTTTTGGTCTTCAGAGCTTTCCTCCTGGTGTCTGCAGGCAGTCCAAACATATCCACTTCCACATACACGCCCACCCGCCGCTCAGTCACAAACTGGCCTGAAATGACCTATGACACACAGAAGCATGAAAACACACACCAGAACGATTACTAAACTGTTGTGGGATTGAATACACGGCAGGGGCACCGTACAGCCCATTCTCATTTATATATAAATACATGCATATTCTCCTGAGGACTGTAAAATGCATTAAAAAAAAGGCTCAGTGCACAGTCAGTGTGTGCGTTCTGGAGGCATCTATGGCAGGGATCAGCAACCCACGGCTCTAGAGCCGCATGCGGCTCTTTAGCGCCGCCCTAGTGGCTCCTGGAGCTTTTTAAAAAATGTTTGACCTTTTTTTTTCCGTTTTTTTCTCCTTTTTTCTTCCTTTTTCCTTTCTTTTGTAATCTCGACATTTCAACTTTTTCTCGATTTTTTGCCTTTTTTCTCTCGAAATTTCGATTTTTTTTCTCGACATTTCGACTTTTTTATCGAAATTTCGACTTTTTTCTCGACATTTCGACTTTTTTCTCGAGATTGTATTTCAACATTAATCTCGAAATTTCAATTTTTTTTCTCGACATTTCGACTTTTTTATCGAAATTTCGACTTTTTTCTCGACATTTTGACTTTTTTCTCGAGATTGTACTTCAACATTAATCTCGAAATTTCGATTTTTTTTCTCGACATTTCGACTTTTTTATCGAAATTTCGGCTTTTTCTCGACCTTTCGCCATTTGCCTTCATTCTAAGACTTATACAAGACTTAATTTTTGGCGGCTCCAGATATATTTGTTTTTTGTGTTTTTGGTCCAATATGGCTCTTTCAACATTTTGGGTTGCCGACCCCTGATCTATGGCAAAAATGTCAAACTTGGCTTTTCAAATCAAACAACTAGGTAGACGGATAAAATCCTCTATGCCAGAGTCCAGCAGGTTTGTCTCAGTTTTAGTCCAGAACAGTTTAGGATATACACCTTCACAGAGATTGTGTTGGCCACGATGCCGTCCACCGTGTTTTCTGCGAAAGGATCAAAGTGTTTGTCGTGACGCCTCATGAACTCTGGCTTGAGTCTGTAGCCGCTCCGACCGTTGTACTCAAACACGAAGAGGTTGAGCTGCATGGACAGATCTGCAACACAGACATGCTGCATTAGGCCCAGAAACAGGATGATGATGTCCTTTAGATCTATTGCAGTCGGGTTTTTAGGCAACAGTGGTCTCAGAAACAGAAACAGCAAGTATGTTTTACTTCAACCTTGTCATACTTGATAGTAAAACCATTTTTAGTTTTGGTCTAGCAGACTGCATTTAAGATTAATCATTTCTGTTCAAGGCTCCCTGTGTTTTTGTTTGTGTCTTGTTTTACCGATTGTTTGGTAGTTTAGCGCCACCAGCTGACATCCTGCATTCCAGAAGAGTTGAGGCATGAAGTTCGACGAGTCCACCCTGGTTCCTTTTGGGTAGATACGACTCAGCTGAGATTTGTTATATCTGATAAATGCTTGCTTAAGGACATTAACGAAGAGATTTTCTCACCGCGGTCAAGCATCAGAGGACATTTCTATTTTATAAAGATTAAATCATCAGGTTTCACATGTAAAGAATCCATTCATCATCCATCACCGTTTATTCCTGTTCAGGGTCAAGCAGCTACAATGCACACTATGTTTCTAGTGAAGGATTACTGAAGGCATGATGTCATGCTGCACATGTGGCACATTTGCACCATTTGTGTGCGGTGCACTGCACGTTCAGCTCTAAACCAATCCATCCCATTATATCCAGAGCTCTGCTCCTGTTGGAAACGTAGCAAACATGAAAATCAGTCATAGTTCCAGGAAATCCACTGACGTGGCTCGGGTTGTGTCGGGAAAATGTACTGCATTGATTTGGATGTCATAACGGTTTGATCATGAGGCAAAGACACACGTCAGCCCCACAGTATCATAATGACCACAAGCAAGGAGACGTTTCAATACCCCCCAAAAAATTAATGTAAAACTTGCTCAGTGACTCACGGGTTTCTGAAGGTTTACGAATAATAACAGAAAGAAATAAAAAAAGAAAGAAAGAGAGAAAGAAAGAAGAAAGACAGAAAAGAAACCATTAATAGAGGAAGTGGAGCACAAAAGTACAGGAGCGGTTGCCATGGTTTGCTGCAACCGTTGCCAAGGATACTCTACAAACTCCACTGGTGACTTTGTGAGGTGCTCCAAAGCTTTGGTCTCCACAAAAGACGACATGTGGTAACAGCGGGCTGCCTCTACACACACACACAGAAAGAAAAACACAAAACACACACACACGCATAACATTTCACTTACATTAGAAACCCTCCTACAGAAAGTCTCACATGTTGTTGAGTAAAACTGAACAGCAGTCTGTGTAGCTTTGGTGATAAAGTAAAAATAGACAAACTAATTACTAATAATCTGCACAGGGAAGTCAAAAAGGAAATAAAAAGCAACATTCAAACAATGTACCATATTGGCCCGAATATAAGACGACCCTGATTGTAAGACGACCCCCTCTTTTTCAAGATTCAAGTTTGAAAAAATACTTTTTAAACACCAAATTAAATTTTTATACAGAAAATAATTACAGTACATCTGAAACAAATGATTATAACAATATATTCAAGAGAAAAAGCATGTTATTTTGCCTCATTCAAATCATGATCTTGAAGTTTGCATCATAACTTCTTCGACCCACTTTTCTCCAGATTGTCCCTACGTTTCTCCATTTTCTGTTATCTCTTCTATTATTTTCTTCTCTTTTCTTTCTTACCGCTATTTTTTCTTTTTCTTCTTCATGCTACTGTTATTTTTATTTTTATTCTTCGTGACAGGGGTTGGTTTTGGCCTGGGGAGTTACTGTAAATTCGGCATTCGCTTTAAAGATATCTGGCGCACATACCCACATAGCGTTGTGAATGGGTATAATGTCTAGACCCCGAATGTAAGACGACCCCCACTTTTTCAGTCTTATTTAAATGCAAAAAACACTGTCTTATATTCGGGCCAATACGGTATGTGAGGATCATCACAAGTCGGCAGATTCTAAAGACCGTTTCTTACTTTTTGATGCTTCAAAGGAGTTGAACTTGGTTGGTTGGACGTAGTTGACCAGAGTGGACATTTCCTCCGTGGCCACGGCCTCCCGCTCCGCCGACCCCTGAGGTGAAGCGCAGCAGGAGGGAAGTTGGACAGTGAAGTCTGACTTGGTTAAACTACAGCGCTGGCTTCAGTGATCGTGGATACGACTGGCCCAAAAGCATGCACCGAGCAGGGGTTTGGAGGGATAACCGTGACTGAAACACAAGACGTTGAACGGATGCGCGGGACAAGGGCCCGGTCTCAGCCCTGTGCAGCACTTTGTGGCAAAAGCAAACGGCGGCGTGTCACAGTGAACACGACAGCAACACGACGACATGAGCACACAGCACCCAAGTAGAGCTTTAAACACACACATACACACACTACATTTATATCACATCGCACCGTCTCATCTAAGTTTTTATTTTCTCCTTGAGTGTGAAATATTCAAATCAGCGTCTAAACATAATAATTAATGTTCCATAAACATGTACTGGTGAAGGACTGATTGTTAATTAAGCATTACCTAATGATAAAAGTATAATTATTAGGTAATGATGAAGTAGTGAGTCACCAAGGTAGCTGATGGAAATGCAATAATGAACCATCAACTTTGAAGTCGTCCCTGAATAATTTCATGTCATTAGGCATCTTGAGTGGCGCAGCAGGAGTCCCTGTAGGGGGTGGAGGTTGAGTCACGGCTCTCTCGCTGCAGCTTTCTTGTTTAACTCACACGATCAAGGGGAAGCCTGCAGTTCCTCGAAGGACCATGAGGAGCCGGCTCCAGAAACCAGTCATTTTCTCTTCAACTCCATGTTCAAATAAAAAGGGGGAGAAACCTCAACAAAGCAGCTGAGAGGAGCCGTGTTGGCTGCTACATCTATCAGCAGGAGGAGCAGGCGGCCGGACCAGGCTTGTTCCTGCTCCTGCCAATATGTTCTCATCCAGAGCTTTGAAAATTCAGAACTTCAGACGGACTCTTCACAAACCCTGTGAATGACGTCACAGAGCGTTTGTCCGGCTCTTTCATTTATCCAAACCACAGCATCCAAGATGTAGCTACAGCTGTCAGTCTGCCACTGTCACACTTCTGTGAGGTATTTCCATCAGTATCATATGTGCAATATAAGGCTAGATCAGCAGTCGGCAACCCAAAATGTTGAAAGAGCCATATTGGACCAAAAACACAAAAAACAAATATGTCTGGAGCCGCAAAAAATGAAAAGTCTTGTATAAGCCTTAGAATGAAGGCAAATGGCGAAAGTCGAAATGTCGAGAAAAAAAGTCAAATTTTTGAGAAAAAAGTCGAAATGTTGATAGAAAAGTTAAAATTTCGATAAAAAAGTCGAAATGTTGATAAAAAAGTGAAAATGTCGAAAAAAAAGTCGAAATGTTGAGAACAAAGTCGAAATGTCGAGGAAATAGTGAGAATTTCATGAAAAAAGTCGAAATGTCGAGATTAAAAAAGGAAAGAAAAAAGAGAAAAAAAGGGAAAAAAAAGAAAAAAGGAAAAAAGAGAAAAAAAGGGAAAAAAAATTAAAAAAAGAAAAAAAAAGAAGAAAAAAAGGTCAAACATTTCTGAAAAAGCTCCAGGGCTATGGCTATGGCTATGGCTATGGCGGCGCTAAAGAGCCGCATGCGGCTCTAGAGCAGCGGGTTGCCGACTGCTGCGCTAGATAGAAGGGAAGGTAAACAACTAGATGTCACTTCCTAAACATGATAAAATATCCCTTCAAATAAAACTGAAACTAATATGACTCCTTTAAAAACAACAACGACACCTTCGTGCAGCTTTAAATAATTATTAACTGATAATGATTATTTTACACAATTTATTTTAGGTCATTCATTTTTAGGTACTATAATTGTTAATTAGAAATGAGGTCCCATTCTGAAGTGCATGGTATTTTCTACTTTTTATAACCAATATTTTCGTGTTTTTAGGCTCTTATCTGCTCTGTTTGATATGTTCTACCACATCTGCTTGCTTGGATTTCCTCTTATGCAGCTGAAACTGGAGGGTGAAAAAATAAATAATCAAAGAGGGTTTAAAGATCTACAGGAGCTGTCTTTTATATACAGTTGGATACATTTTCTTGTTGGTCCAAAGGGAACTGCATGAAATCTGATCAATGGCCTCCGGTAATACGTCTCAATGTGGGCTGGGGCTGCAGATTTGAAATTAGAAAGCTCACAGAGGCGCCTCAGAAGTCTTCTCCTCGTCTCAGCCGGAGCCAGCATCGGCTCTTGGCAGAATTTAAAATAAAAGCTACATTTAACTCTTTGTGGTGCGGAAGCATCGAGATAGGACCTGCGGAAGAACAGAGATGTATTTCTGGTGTTTGTGGGTCGCTGTAGGAAGGAAATACTAAATTTAGAGGAATGACGATGTTACCTAAAACCAAACTGAACAGCAAAAGCTCACGGTGGACACAAAACTAAGAACAGTACACAGGGCAAAGAAACAACAACAGCAAACACAAAGCGCAGACTAAAAGCCGAAAACACAGGAGTTCATAACGAGATCAACGATGACGACAGCATGGAAACTCAACCACACAGAGCCGTGAAAGTGCACAACACTTGTGAACATTAACGAACGGCGACAGGAGTGAGGGTGACCCTCTGCCAGCTCTGTGCGATGTCACCACTGACCTTTTTACCATCATCATCTTCATCATCATCATCTTCCTCACTCTCAGCCTCCATCTCTGTTAAAATCAAACAAGTCTTCACTGTCTCATTATCTGTTCCTGTTTTTAACAAATGCAAAAGACCAGAGTGACACATGAGTCCGTGCGTTCAGCTGACAGCGGGGGAAGGCGACCGGCTAGGAGGCAGACTTGTCGTCAGACGTGCCGTCGCAACGCAAATAAAATACTTCTGCAGCTTAATGAGAGTGACTACGAAGCCCTGAGTCCCACTCAGCTGCAGACCTAGCTGCAGGTGAGCAGCTATAAAAAACAGCAACACGATACAGACCGTGACTCACTGCTCAGCATCGGCCCACTAACAAACCAGAAGTAGACACTCATGCAACATATCTGAAAAACATATTTTAAAAATAGTTGAATACTAGCAACAAAAAAAAGGGTCAGAACAGAAACACATCATGTTTAGATGAACCTCTGCTTTAGCATCTGTGATGTTGACTGTTTCTGTCACTGAAGCGTTCTCTCTAAAGCAGTGTCTCCCATCCTGGAGTCCCGGGCCCCCCCTGGGGGGGCGCCAGAGATCTCTGGGGGGGGCACAAAACTTTATCTGCTTTGAGGATATGCAGTTGTAAAAATTATATTTGCACATGTTAAATAAATAAAAAATCACAATAACAAACCTACTGTAATGGAATACAGTAATCCAAGGCTGTATAAACCCACTTAGAAATATATTTTGGTCATTTTAAAATACTAAGTTATTTATCAGGATAAAAACTTAAAAACGTATTATTATATCATTATTCAACATTTAATCATACTATTACTCCGACAGGTTGTTAAAGGAAAAATGTTAAAAAATTTTGCTCTCATATTAAAAGAGACATTTTTCAGAAATATTTTTATGTCCTTGCAATTATTTTTTGTGCATATTTTATACATTGGTGACACAAAAGGAAGGTGACAAAAACAAAGTACAGGGTAAACCAAAGAGAAATGTATCAAAAAACATACCGTATTTTCTGGACTATAAGCCGCACCTGTATATAAGCCGCATCCGCTCTATTTAAAAAAAAAACAATAAAAAAAGATATACAAGCCGCACCCGTATATAAGCCGCATCCGCTCTATTTAAAAAAAAAGATATGCAAGCCGCAGATATTTGTTGTTAGATTAGATATTTACTACATGTACAGAACCATTTTGAACTGTAAATGATGTACATGTTTGTACCTAAATAGATCCTTTCCTAACAGTGTCTTAACACGGCATCAACTTTGCTGATTAAAACAGGACAGAACCAAGAGAAAATAACCAGTATTTATTTATCTATTTATCTGTTTGAAATCTGCTTCTACCTACTTCTATCTGCTAAAGAAGAAGTAGCGTATTCTTCTTTGCATTTATTTTGTCTTAGTTTTTATTCTAATTCCGGTTAGAGCGCCCCCTAGCGGTGGAAGAAAAATCCACAGAATAGACGCACCTTTGTATAAGCCGCATGGTTCAAAACCTATGAAAAAAGTAGCGGCTTATAGTCCAGAAAATACGGTAATTAATGTTAATTTTTTTCAATTAAAGATTTTTAACGAACCACTTTACTCTTTTGCTGCTAGTACGTACGGGTCGGGGGGTCCGGCTGGTCTTAGACACAAGTAGGGGGGGCTCCAAGGAAAAAAGGTTGGGAACCACTGCTCTAAAGGACCCCAGCCTCGGTGTGAGTTTATAACTTCTGCTTTTTCAGCACAGGTGGTCTCTTCCTCTGAGCGCCAAACATGTCAGAGCTGTTTAACTGCTGCTGACGCCTCCCATCTCACCTGGGATGAGCCCTTCACTGCTGAGGTCTTCCTGAAGACATCACCACTTTGGCAAAAGGTAAGTATAAAATTGTAGTCGGATAATGTGAGGTCTCCTCTACGAGGGAAATTAAAAAAATGATAATGTGAATCCCTGCTGCTTCAAGGTCAATGGGATAAGCCTGAAGCTGCGGCTTCATCACTGCACCTTTTCACAAACGACGCCAGTGACTCATGTTTGTGAGGACATATGTTGAATATGGAATCAACTCAACAGCTTCCAAATCAACCTTGATTGAAACATTGAATATTGCTCGGTTCTGATATTTTACCAGCAGCTGTTGTTTTTCTGTAAACTAACGTCTGCTTGGTGCTGCGATACAGACACGGTCACAGCTGAATTCATTTCGCGTGAAAAAAAGTCCTTTTGTCTTTGTGTCATACCTCCCGTGTTGTTGCTAGGAGACAGCGGTTCATTACTCTGATTGGCAGGTTGGTCCATCAGTCTCTTGGAGTCCGTGCTATTGGAGGGTTTGTGAGACTTCTTGTTCTTGATGAGTATTTTGCCCATCAGTTCTTGTGGACTGGGAAGTGGGACACCGGCCTCCAGCTGCAAACACACACACAAACAGCAGCACAACAGGGAAGATGAGTTCAACATTAACAACAGGTGGAAACTACCCGTCGGTCTGTGCTTCTTACGGAGTATTTGTCCAAGGGATCAATCAGCAGAGCTTCTCCAAAAATGGATCGACAGTACTCGGCCATTTTAGCCTGCTGCTTCAAACTGAAACGCAAACAAGTGGATAATTTCATCCCAAACATTAATATATAGGTATTTATATTAAAATAGCTGAGACACTAAAGGAAATGCAAATATTAAATTCTTACGAGTCTACGTGGTTTTCAAAAGACAATATGACAGGAAAAGGTGAGGTCTTGAAGGCGCACTCTGCAATGGCCTCAATCACCTCCTACAAAATAAAAGGCACAATCAGTTCACGTTGATAATCCTGCAAAACTTGAATGTCATGTGGTACACTTTATTTTTTCCAAGGCAAATCAGAGAAAAACACGGCGTACCTACAGTCAAAGTACACTCATGATTCAGATGATGATTAGAGTAAAACACAAATCAGTTGACAAACTGTTGGGAAGTTGGAAGTGCAGCAGAGAGAAGTGCATGGTCAGAGTCTCCAGGGCACGTTAATAAGAGTGAACGTTTCTGTATCTGGGGTGCAGATATGCTCCTTCACAGTAACATGTCCGTTATTGTCGCTACTCCAGTTGTACTTTCTTTCTACTTTACAAAGGAGAGATGGCATCCAGAGATATTCTAGTAGCAGCAACATCTCTATGAAACACATAATACTGCATTCCCAACATTCCCAAGGAGGCCTTGTCATTCTCCAAACCCTTTCCATTTATTTGCCAGTGATCTCATATTCATCATGATGGGTGACCTCACATTCATCAACCAACTGGTCTTGATCCAGCCAACTTTAGATTATTAACAAATCATGGAAATGGGATGAGATTCCGGCTGCAAAGACTGCTTAATCGAGGATGATGTGGCCCAACTCTTATAGAAAGTTGGTGCTATTACAGTTTGTTGCAGAACACGATATCTATGAGATCCCAAAAAGACCAAGGGAGGCTGTTTACCACTTGAGCTTATATAACTATTGATGACATTTCTTCAAAATGCCCCATGTAGACTGTCACAGTGTTGGACTATACTGATGACATGATAAAACAAAGAACCAATCAGGAAATTTAAGCTGAAAATCTTCCAGGTTAGGTGCAGAATTAGGGATAAATGCAGGTACAAGACATTATTTGTGTTTACGTCACCATGGAGGCTACCTGGGTAATGTATGTGCAGGAGATGTTAGGCTCATTTTCCATCGGTGATGCTTAATATTCAGGCAGAGTTACTGTTGATGGATCGTGTTTCTCAGATTCTTTTTTGTTTTGTTTTGTTTTTAATTGGAACTCTGAAAATAAAGTATCAGAGGCACCAACTCATAAGTTGACCAGGTGTCCCTCATTCTCACATCTCCCACATTTGAACTGACTCGATATTCAACAGCACAGGACAGATTATGTCTGGTTCATATACAGAGGCCTTGAAGAAAGAAAGGGTCCACTTATAGAGACTGTATTTAAAGTCAACTAAACAGCATACACGTGCTGGTTAACCTGTCACCATCTGCCTACTGCAGTCACCCACTGAGGGGAAGATTTGGTGGCTAAAAAAAAACAAGACAGAAGACAAATGTAGCTGCAGATTCCAACAGAATGTCCTGAAGATCAACTATTTAAAAGAGACAAAACAAAGTAACAAGCAGGAAAGGGAAGCCACTTTTTTTGTCTGTCCTGGGTGATGTTTTAGTCTCAAATGTGATACCGCCGTGGAAACAACGAGAGCAATCAAAGTGAGATTTTGATTCAGAATTCAAGCTGGCGGTTCAGTTTCGCTCTCTAAAAACTTGCTGACCTTAAACGGGATCTCTGACGTCATGGTGAAGCCGTGCGTTATGACGGGCTCCTCCTCTGCAGTCCGTCCCTTCCACACGTCCAGTTCCACGCAGCGACACCCCGCCAGCAGAACCTGCCTGTACATCTCCACCGAGGAGCTCCCTGCCAGCTGGCCCGCTGAAGCACACACAAGGAAGGAAAACACGAGACACGGCCACACATTTAAATACAAAGCCGCCTCCTGTGAGCACAATCACTCCGTATTCCTCCAAGACTTTATTATCAGGATGTTGGAGTCAACATTATGAAGAACAAAGGCATCTAATCTGTTTTGTCAAATATGTCATGCAGAGAACTGACATCATGAAGGAGATGTTGGAATCCCGCCAGGAAAAACATCCAAAACAAAACAAAACTTCCCATTATGGCGATCTTGTATGAAACTCCTATTCAAAAGTCTGTTGATAACGTGGGATTTGAATGTATTTTTGCCCACATTTCCTTGAAGCCCATTTGGTCTTGAGCTCTTGTTCAGGTTCCTGGTTCATGGTTTCTTTGAAAGCCAGAAACTAATGTTTAGTTATAGCTGCGAAGGCAGTTGGTGAGTTTTCTGAGCTGCTGAGGTCCGTGTCATTGAGAAAAACCGGTTTCTTGATATTCTCCTTATTTTTTTTCCTGCTCTTTGTACTCACCATTAAGAAAATAAATGAATGTCTCTAAAAACCAGACTGGATGTACAGTTTATTTTCTTACACTCAATGAAGGGAGTCAACAGTTCCTTCGCACATTTTTTTTTCTTTTTGCTGCAGTACAGTAAGTCATTGTGCCTCATAATAAACTGCCATCTGCTTGGACTTGAATTTATCAGTGTCAATGAAAAGTGAAGGAGCAACTGCTGGATGTTAAAGGTTGTTTGGTCAGATAGATGGATCTGTCCATTTGTCAGCTCAGTAAAGATTGTCTCTGCATGCGCTAGCTGCCCATTTCATGAGGACATGGTAGCAGAAAACAAAAACACTGTGGGAGCTACAATTATTGAAAACTATTACACCCCAGCATCGGAGTTTCATGCAGAACATTTGCATAAGATAAGCAAAGTCTGTGTTTTCCTATCATTTCCTGACATTAATGCCCGGATGTGTCGATTACCATTTAACATTTAAAGGAGCTTGAGGCAGGATTTATGAAAAAAATTTGTATACGTTTTAAGTTTTCTAGTAATAATGTCAGATGAAGCGTTCCAAACCAAAAAGAATGATCCTCTAGTGCAGGGGTTCTTAACCTTTCTGACCTTGGGGCCCAATTTTTTCAGTACAGAGTGGCCCGGGGCCCGTTAAATATTAACACTGTATAGCAGGGGTATTCAACTAAAACTTTAAGAGGTCCATTTGGAGAAAATTTACTCAAGCGAAGGTCCAGAACATCATAATATATATATATATATATATATATATATATATATATATATATATATATATATATATATATATATATATATATATATATATATATGTGTGTGTGTGTATATATTCAAGTAGCCTCATAGTTGTATCAACATCTGCATCTGACTGTTATATTAAAAAAAGTACATATTTGCCAATTAACATGTTTAACTTGAATTAAACATATTTTTTTCTCTTAAAAATAAAGTAGATTTTATTTTATTTTTCAAATGCTATCTTATTTTATTTCTCTACCAGCAGTTTGAATTTCCCCTTTTCTTTGTTAATTGTCTCAACAATTTTTATACTAAATTAATATAAACACATCTTAACAATTTAACAGTTTTGCAGTTTTTCTTTCTTCCCCTGTTATAATCTCATGCCCCCACTTTCTGTTGTTCAGTGAGAGAACTGAGCTCTAATTTCTCCTGTCAGGACTTTAAATCTGGGCTGGATGGTGTCAGGTTCTCATATGCATGTGGAGGTGCTCATTGATGAGCCTGAAACGATATTTAGTTTTAATCATGTTCACTGTGGAGAAAGCTGCTTCACAGCTGTATCTGGACCCAAACATGGGCAGGATGTTTTAAGATGGTCAGTTTATTTTTCTGTGACTTCAGTTCAGACTTGAGTGGATATGTTTGATGAAAAACTTTGTGTTTTGTTTCAGTGGCGTTTCACTTTCGCACTTTGAACGCCACGGTCTCTGAACGTATGAGACACTGGTTTTGTCCCAGTGGGAAGACTGAACAGGATGAATTTGTCCATTCCGGGTTGCATATTTAAAAATACAGCGAGGACAAAACTTAGTTTGATTTTACTTTAAGTTATTTACATTAATAAGTTGTCAGGACTCAGTGTGTCGGGTTCATCCGAGCCTGATCAGCTGGACGGGCACAGCCCGGACCGCAGCTCTCTGGTCGCGCTGCAGCAGTTACTTTCCGATGCTTTTTCGAAAGCCTGAACAGTCCAGTCCAGCAGACACGACAGCCCACGCATCTACATCTACCATCTTTCAGCAGTAACGACGGAGCCCACAAGCCCGAGGGGCAGCCTCAGCCGACCTCCCCGGCCGCGGAGGACGCCGCGCTCGCTTGCTCTGGGCGCAGACCCAATTAATCGATCCCTAATCCTGGCGGATCTAAACCTACTCTGTGCAAAATGAAGGATTTTCTCTGTAAAGACACACCATTTCTCTTACTATTACACGTACAGCTAGCTGAGTGTCTTCTCCTCCTCATTTGGTTGGGAGTTGCTATGCAGTCCCGCGGCCCTCGCGGCCCACAAGTACAAAACAGAATTCTTTTTGGCGGCCCACTAGATGGCGCTCGCGGCCCAAGTGTGGGCCGCGGCCCTATGGTTAAGAATCACTGCTCTAGTGTATCTCTCCGTTGCCTTGAACAGGCTGTGTGCTGCAAAATGTGCTGCAATTCGGAACCCGAATTTCCCGCGCTGTCCTGCGGATGTGACGTCACATGACGCTGCATGCACGTTCTCCCTGTTCTCCCGTGCCGGCTTCGCTGTTGGCTGCAGTACCCCCGGCGGCCGTCGTGGTGAAGGGTGGCGCTAATGAGTCTCATTTCTTAAAAGGAGCCTCAAGCTCCTTTAACAATTACTATTTAAGAACCTTTGAACGATAACATGCAGTCAGGGGGTTGTTTTTGCACTACTGTTAGGAAATATGGACTTAGAAACATTTGATGACACATGGCACATCTGGACTTCTGACACCACGTCACATTTTGACAACCTGAAAACAACTTATGTGCCTAAAGTTGCCATGGTAACAGCAAACAGAACAGTAACTGTAACTGCGTTCGCTGTGGCCTGAAGGCTTTGTTTTGTCAGACTGGCGTTTGAGCATTTGACCTTGACGTAAGATGGAAAAAAAAAAAGTTTCTTCATTCACGCAGCTGCACTTGTAATCCAGCTCATCGTCCGTCACACTTCTGCCACTCTGGGGTTTTCATAAGCCTCCATGTGAGTCCCTAACACATCATACCCTTGGGATAATTCACTGGATATAATATTATTATATAATATCACTATATCCACTGCAGCTGCCATAATTACACCGGGAAAGAGGCAGAAAAGGAATTATAGAAAGGCATTCCTGCCTGTAAATCATTGAATAACTGAGATGTGCATTTGTTTGCTGGTAATTATCAGCAGGACAGAGAATAAATTAATGTATTTAAAACAAGAGATACAGACAAAAACTTTGACTGTACAGAGGGAAGAATACGTTGCAGTTCTACCTGTCAGGTATGTGTTATGTGACGAGTTGATGAAGTAGTTGCACAGAGGGAAACTCATGTCTTCAGACTGATCCAGCTTTTCCGGAGGAATGACTCCGTTCTCGTCGCTGGACAGATAACAGGAGAACGCCTGGAGAGAGATCGTGCCTAAAGACAACATGGACATAACCACAGTATCATGAGATAAAAGATTCAGATCATTAAAAAAGAAAAGGAAGTCAGCTACATTCACATTAAAAAACATCAAAGGTCTTGATTTAAAAAGATGCTCTGAAGCAGTTTCTTTTTTTCTTTTTTCTAGATCCTGGTCCAGTGTGCAGACCTGCGGTCACCACCTAGTGGCACAATTTTAAAACTGCAACTAAACCAATATCCCCAATGACCTCCAAACAGTAGTATCTGAAATAAATACATAAATGAATGAATAAGAAACCGACAAAAGAAAAAGATTTTGTTTCTGTCAGGGATATAATAAGATGAAGCTGGAAATAAAATGTTTGTCCTAAAGTGAAAAAAAGTGTAATTCTTCACTTCACAGGTATTTAAATCTTACATAAAAAAAAACATAAAAGAAAACAGAAATTGAACATAAAATACCCTTAGGGTAAATATGGATTCACCTCTCACAGTTATTTTATTTTGTGGTATAAAAAAAAAGAAAAAAGAAAAAAAGTATTTTATTATTTTAAAGTGGTTGGTGGGAAAAAAGAAAAAAAAACAAACAATAAGTCAATGCTTGATGTTTCTTTAGTCGGATTAAGGAGAAAAATTAAAACACGATTCATACACCGTATTTCGGGTGGGTTGGGGCAATATTTTATTACCAACATGTGCAGATATAAAAATGCAGTTCAGCTGCGCTTCGCTTGTTAGGATCAAGGTCACAGAGGCAGCAGAGGTGTGTGTGTGTGTGTGTGTGTGTGTGTGTGTGTGTGTGTGTGTGTGTGTGTGTGTGTGTGTGTGTGTGTGTGTGTGTGTGTGTGTGTGTGTGTGTGTGTGTGTGTGTGTGTGTGTGTGTGTGTGTGTGTGTGTGTGTGTGTGTGTGTACCTTGCTTCAGCTGTGTCTGGTCATGCTGGTACCTCTCCATCAGAGAGTGTGTCTGGGCAGGACGGAGAGGAGGGTAGAGGATCTCGTTGAGCCTCGGGTCTCTCTGCTTGTTATTGATGAACTCTGTCATCTGATCGACTGATATCTTCCCACCATCTCCTCCTCTGCAGGACAGAGCAGCGCCGGAGCCCAGATTACAGGGTTATACTGCTTAACTACAACTCTGAAATGACTCAGAGTACTAGAATATGCCATGTCCGATGAAATGAAAGGTTGCTTTCTTCGTTGGACACTGCGTTGCCTTTGGGCATTATTTTAAACAAGCACTACTTTCTTTTGAAGGACTGAATGCAAATGTGAAGAACTGTTTTGTCCAAATAGATCTAGATCTGTCTTGACAGTCAGGAAAAATAAACCTCCTTTTTCTAAACGTATGAAGCATTGTTTTCAACAAATATCACGACAAAATATGATTACCATACTGTAAAACACAGTAAATCACTTAGTTCACTTAGGTTTGTCTGTTTCTCAGACGAAACTAAACCAAAAGGAAATAATGTAATTCATGCTTGAAAATAATGGTGGATGTTTGTCATTCTCAGGCATTTTGTGGACTTATCAATAACAAAAAAGGATATATTGTTCTGTCATCTGGACATGACGGAGCTGGGCCTGGTAAAGGCTCCAAAGTTCTACATAAAGCTTTCTTCAGCTTCTCTCTGTGCACAAGTGGGGCAGCACATGAATCATTATTCATCATCCTTCTCATATCAAAGAAACTGGCCTGAAGCACTGTAAACAGCTCATTTGGTGGAGTAGCTTCTTCATCTTCACAAGGTCTCAAAGCTGATTAAAGGTCAGAGAGAATCCCTGTAATTCCAGAGCAACATTTCCAGAGTTCTTACTGCAGTTTGAAGATGTTACTGAGCTCGGGACGAGGACACAGACTGTCCAAGAAGGTCCGGTACACCTCGAGAGTGAAGTCCTCCAGTCTGATACCGTCACCCTGCCAAGTGAAGGACACACACACACACACGAACCAGTGTCAAATGGTGTCACGCTAAAAGAATCTCAAAAATTGTTTAAAAAGTTAACCTTTAGAACATAATTTGGTTAATAAATCATATAAGCTCTTTCGTTCAAGGACTATCCGGTGGGTAACTGTGAGTGGAGGAACTGATCTTGTATTAACAATGAAAAGAAATGTCTGTTATTTGAAACAGAATGTCATGATTTGCAATTATTTTAAGCTTCATATTGAATTAAAATGTTGTACAAATATTAAAAAAGAGAATTGAAATTATTTTTTTCTCAAAAAAGAAAGGAAAACGTTTAGTTTCATACAGGATCTCAGGGGTTGGTGATTGCACCTTAGTCCTCTTTGGCGAAGTCCTAACTCTAGCCTTTCAAAGGTTACAGCAAAGAAGAAAGAAAAGAGTTTCATCAAAACAGCGTCATCTTGTGTGATGGCTGCTGAACCCGCCAATCGCAGCCTCCACCTCCATCCTGGTTACAAGCGTTTGTGGCCGGATCAGGGTCTAACGTTTGCATCAGCGTGTAGTGAAACGTCACACATCAACACTGAATGGAGGCAACGAGAGGTTGAGCATCCATGTCGTGATAGTAGCAGGACATCATATTTGTGCAACTACAACTTTTCCCACTATGGATCCATATAGCTGGGGCACATTTTTTGGAAAAATTGGGTTGGGATGGTTTTTCATTTAAGTCCATTGTAAAAGAGGTCCAAGCATGCACAAGCATCAGCTTCTGGGTCTTCTCCATTTAAGTTTCTTTGCAGAGATTTAACTTTCATTGTGGCAACAGCAACAAACTGGTTGTTGACAAAGGTTTTCATAACAAGTTCTGTTCTGTTTATGGATTCATTTTTCTAAACTTATTAAACCATTTCTACTTTAAGAATTAGCCTGCTGGGGTGCTGTCTTTATATACTGGAGACCAGTTGTCAGTGAAGCCAAGATAATCAGAGAGTGAAGGCAGCAGAGCCCGAGAGATCAAGCATCAAACCCGAGCAAAGCCCAGGGTTGCCTTTGGTAGGGCAGGTGAAGCTTCTAGAAACATCTTCAGGAACAGACTTGGGCCAGATTTGGTTTAAACACCTGACAATAGAGGGAATGCGCATGACGTCACAGATGCAACTTCACAGGTTTCGCCCACTGAGTGTCAGAAAGACTGAGTGTCAGAAAGACTGAGTGGCAGAAAGACTGAGTGGCAGCGTAAACTTTCAGTTTGAGCAACTGGAAAACATCTAAAATGGGAAAGAGCTGTTGTGCGATCAACTGTACTCATAGATTTAGCAAGAAATCAGAGTTACCGTTTTACAGACAGCCGAAAAATAAGCTTAAAAGAGACAAATGGATCGCTGCAATTCACAGAAACAACTGGATTCCAGGCACCGAAACGTGGATTTGACGTTCCCATTTTGTATCAGGTAATGTTGGATTTTTGGGTAGCTAACGTTAAATGGTCAAATCATAAAGTTCGGTGTCCTCATCACTTTAATTTCACCATACAAATCACTTACTGTATGCTTTCAAGCTTTGCTCCGTGTATTTCCCTGGCGTAGAAATTAAGTACATATAAATATCAGGAAACTGGATTCGTGGAAAAAATATTAATGTCCATGGACCACTGGTTCTTGGGGTAACAGTACGGGTCACTGTCAAGTCCAACTGCCTTTAATTTAAGCCGATAATCGTCTGTTATCTCGTCTTCTCCACAGTTTCCCCGACTAGTTGCAGCCGTTTCTGCCACCAGTGTGAGTAAGGGGGCCGGTCCAGTGGGAAAGTGACGTCAATGCGTACCCTCTATTCTGAGTTCTAAGAGTAAACTTTACCCTGAGAAGTCTGAATGGAGGAAAAACTGTTACAGTCAGGCCTGTAACTGGTGAAAGCCTGGTGGGCTCTTGTAGCTTTTTCAGGCAATTTCCATATCAGTCATTCAGCCGAGAGAGAAGAGCCACCAAGAAAGCATTACTGGGCATTATTGAAGGGTGAATGACGAGGGCTGATCCATGGAGTCGTAGCTAATTGTCATGAGCTGGGGATGGATCCCTCCTGGCTGGGTAGCACAGTTGCAGGTGATGGAAAATCATGCGGTTTCACCACTAAAGATGTGTTTGAATTGTACGGTTTGATGCATTGAACAAGGTTTTGGAAATACAGTATAACTCGTTAACCTGGCACATGCTCAAGTTGAGAACAGGCTGCTTTGTCGGCTTCAATTTCATTATGGGTTAAAATATAATCAAAACAATGAACCCTGCTAAGATGTCCCAGTTGTGACAGAAAAAAATGGGTTGCATGGTCAGCAAAGTGCGTCTACTTTTTACTCCCACTCAAAATAATAAAAGCAGTGTTTACCCGTCCGTAGGGCAGTTTGCAGCTCTCCAGGGCGATCTCCACTCTCTTTCTGTCTGATGAAAACAGCCGAACGATGCTGCAACAGACGATGACATCACAGCAGCTTATCCTCAGCTACAATGCTCTGATATTTATCCTTCCCAAAGTGTCCCTTCTGTCATCACCATACCGTTTAAAGTAAATACATTGTGTAATACCTCAAAGATTGACCTTCAAAGACATAATCTATCTTCGCCGAACCTAATGTTCCTCATGGTTTCACTTTGACAAATCGCACCCAGAAATCGTGCACACACACATCGCATGCCTGAATCCCTCTCCTTGGGAAATTCAATAAAACTTCATCTTTACTCCCTTAACTTCCAAGAAATGAAGTGACCTTAATTTGGCTGTTGCTCGCGTCTAAAATACATCTTTCCTTCGTAACTGTATTATCCATCTCATGCTCTGGCACTAGCTGATTACCAGGTCAGTGCTGAATTAAGCACCTTCAAGAATCATGTCCCTGTTTTTGCTTCCCCAAGTGCACATGGAATTAAGCTTATTTTTGGAAGCAAGGAACAGGAAAGAGCAAAGTTTAAGTTTGTGGGTGTCTCTGCAGATTTTGTCGGGCTATTTCTTCCCACCTGCAACCATCATCTGGAACATGTGCCACGAGCCACCGATTTAAGATTAGGAGGATAATCATCGGGGTGAACTCACTTCTTGACAGGAATTCTCCCCTCTGTGTTTGGCTGCAGCGTTAACCTGACGTGCCTGAACAGAGAGAGTAGAAACGGTGGGAAAGTTACACAAAAGTACTTTGAAGAGTAAGGAAAACACATTTTCAGTCACAAATCAGTGATTATAAGACTGTAATTAGAGTGATCAGAGGCCATTTATATTTGGAAATATTAATTAGGGGAAAAGGTATCTTTAAAGTATCAGTATTATTCATCATTCCTTTATTTAGTATCCTAGATATTTAAAAAAAAAAAAAAAAAAACATTAAATGTCCATGTCTGATTGAAACCGAACCTCACATATGACACTTTTACTGGATGGTGAAATATCAAAAAGTCATTTGAAATTACTTTTAATTGGATGGAGATAAATGAGAATGACTTTCTGTCATGTAGCGTACGTTACGCTGTAAAAACAGCAGGAGAATTCTGACACCTAATCTGATATAAACCCACGGCGGCTTGTGTACCTGAGCTCTCAGAGCCTGAGGACACCGTGACTAAGATAAAAAGAAGGACTTTGGCAGAGGATTAACACAACAGGACCCTGTAAAGCATTGACATGGCGGGCAAAGAAAAGAAGAACCTAACTGTTGGAGAGTTTAGTGGAGAGATGGAGCACTATTCTTCCAAACTACTCAAATATGCAATATAACAGCCTCAGGTTAGACTTTACAGACCTATGTTGACATGTTTAAAATATTCACGTGCATGTTAGAAAGAGACAAAAGTATGACTTAAGTGGACGGGAACACATCCTTGCAAGTTTGCATGTGACACGCCCCAGACTCCTGCAACTATCTTTTTTAGTTTTAGTATTTGACCATAATGTGCAGCTCGTGTCTGATTAAAACCAAAAACTGCATGTCAGCACAAATGCTTGCTGCCATCTGTCAAGCACCGGGGATAACGGGACTGGGGATGACTTGCAGAGTCAGCCATGAACTCCTCTGTTTTCCAGTAATCTGGAGTCAAATATGAGGTCAAATCTCCACGGGATGAAAGCTTGGCTTACATGTGACTCTGTATAATAGAATAATGACCTCGAGCACACCAGCAAGTCTAAAAGAAAAGGGTTAAAAAAAGGAAACAATCGACGTGCTGCACGGGCCTAAACGATATTAAAATGCAGTGACAAGACCTTAAACAAGCTGTAAATAAACAAATACTCACAAACCTCAATAAACTGCAGCAACACTATAAAGAAGTGTTCGACAGATTTATAGATTATTACACAGACTTACGCTTTTAGCAGACTCTGGTCTCTGTTCAGATTGTGGCTCAGCAGGTTGGAAGACAAAGAAAACAAGTCCTCGCACCACACCTGCAGAAACACACACTCTGTCATCATCATCATCATCATCATCCTCATCCTCATCATCATCCTCATCATCATCATCATCCTTATCATCATCATCATCATCGTCATCATCATCATCCTCATTATCATCATCATCCTCATCCTTATCCTCATCATCACCATCATCCTTATCATCATCATCATCATCATCCTCATCCTCATCCTTATCATCATCATCATCCTCATCATCCTCATCCTCATCATCATCATCCTTATCATCATCATCATCGTCATCATCATCATCCTC
>NC_084603.1:32171675-32321675 GCF_033807715.1 Cololabis saira | reverse complement strand
CACACACTGCTTCCAGTTCCCACTTTCAGAGCTGTTCCCCGAGCCTTTCACTGCACCGTACAGCTCTCGTGTAGTGCATGTGTGTAGATCTGCAGTCAGTTTTGTTTAGTGTCCATACAGCATGAAACATTTTGAAAAAAATAAAAACTTAATTATGGAAAGTTACTCTTTTTAGCTCTTCAACATGAACAAGCTGCTTTCCTGAAGGAAAGACACAAGTTACATGGCAGCAAACAGTCGTTGCCGCCTCAGTTTTACTCAATATGTTCACAGCTTCTTACACTGAACTTTGAAAACATCTTGACTATTCAGCTGTGATAATGTTAAATAAACTATCTTGACGTTCAGCCGATTGTTGCTTGATGTCATGAAACTCACTGGCTGTCATTGTTAACAACCGTTTTCATGTGCACGGTAGACCGGAAATGTCCAAATGTTTTCTAGAGAAAACAGTAAAAGCTTCTCAACCCAGCTCAGTGGTAGCACAGGCGAACCACTTTTAAATTATGGTTTTACGTATCAAGATATAATGAAGAATGAGTCTAATTCTAAAAAGGTCTCAAAGTAAATGCAACCTCAAAGAAAAAAAGAATAAAAATATAATTGATTGATCAACACATTTGATCCTGAATATTTTTGGTATGCACAGAAATCCATGCTGTCATGACCCTCCCCCCACCGTGCTTGACAGCTCACATGAAAGACTTTCACATGTTGGCCGAACATCTACGCCTTGGTTCTGGTTATCCAAACAACGTGGTTCCCCAAGTCTTTCCTGAAGGTTTCCTTGGTAACCCTTACAAACAAGTCATACCCCAAACTTGCTCGAAACAGCAACCTGCCACAGCATCTGCCTTTACAGAGGTGCTTTATGTTATTCTCTTAATTTGTTTGATAAATTATAATGTTTTATATCATTTGTTTAGCGTGTATACGTTTTTGCTCTCTGAAGTAGAGATGATAAATGTATGTGACAGTTATGTTCGTGGTGCTGAGAGTTGCTGTTTCACACCTTCAAATAGATGTGAACATCACAGAAACAGTCATTAAGGAATATAATATGACATTCGTGTCGTGCTGTAAACAAATCACACTAATTCCCAGTGTATTTTTCACCATCACCTCAGGGTTGTGTTAGATTATGTCATGGATGCTCTGCAAATGACTGATTGTCAACGGGTTAACTGATTGTTAAAAATCAAAACAAAAAAGCCAAAAAAAAGGCCAAACATGATGGGGCTCATGTTTATTTCTGTGGATGGGATAGACTCAAAACCTACCGCTTCTCCAATCGAGGTGAAGACGGTGGCGAAAACATCAGTGTGAGAAAGTGAGCAACCCCTCCCCTTCTCACCATCACCGGACCTTTTTTTAATGTGAGTGGAGGATTGGGCGTGGTCTGCGGGGGAGCAGCACACAGGTGTGCCTGGTTCTGCTGATTGTGGCACACCTGTGTCCAATCAACCTCCCCACCTGCCTGGGTTTATAAACAGCAGCTGCATACCAGAAGGGGGGTCTGCTGAATGGAGGAAGCTTTTTGGGAGGCTATGCCCCATTGTGCCTTCTTTTTTGGAATGCTGATTTTGCCCTCCGCCTGTATGTGTTTTTTTTTACATGGAATAAAAAGCCTTATTTTTTTTGGCATTCTACACTCTGCAAGGTTTTTTTTACACCTCACCCAGGTCCAGTTTTGCCTTGTCCCCTTATACGTGGGGAGGCCGCTCTGGTTCCTCACAATCAGAAAAGTGATTTAGGAAATGATTGAATCGTCTTTCACTTCAGTTTAAGCTCAGACATGCTCAGCCATGGCATTTACCGCTTAATGTTTCTGCAAATTTGGCTTTTTATTTTTTTCCCCACATGTTGCATACATAAACATCCCATTTTCACTGGCAGAAGCCTGAAACAAATATGTAATTCTTCTTCAAGCCTAAACCATCTGTAAAAACAAAAAAAGAAAAAGGAAAAAAAAATGAACTTCCTCTAAAACCTGAACTTTAATTATCATTTTGTTTCTCAGGAGGAGACATTTAAGGTTTGTTGCTGTCATCTTATCATCTGAATTGTGGATAAAATGTCCCAGTTCAGTGTTTGTGTGCTCAACCTTGTTCTGGTCAGTCCAGTAGAGGTAAAATCCATGCGGGTCCACGTAGAGAGTGACCGGAGTGACCGTAGACAGATCCTGGAGAGACGGACAGAGCCAGTGAAGTGAGTCAGAAAACAGTCAGCAAACGTACGTTTAAAATCACCCCAAAACTTCCATCAGCCCGAAAATAAAGTGCCCAGAAGAAGTAAAAAACCTGTCACTGTTTACTTGCTGAAAGAGGGAAATGATGCTCCCCTCACCTGCTTGAGAGGACACCGACTCCCGCTCTACTACAAACCTGAGTAAACCTTTACATGAATTATCAAACAGGAAACACATTGATTAAGCGCTCAGTGTCCCTCACTGCTGTTACAGATGAAAGCTGTGCTCAGTTGTCATGACGCCCAATTAGGATCCCGTATTAACCCAGTGTGACAGTTTCTAAATTGGCCCCAGGAGGAGTCGGACAATGCTTCATGCTCTGCTGTTTAAAAACGCTTTGGCATTTCATACAAAGTTCATGTGTACAGAAGCAATAAAAGGAAATAAATAAGACACAAAACAGTGTTTGGTTAAAGCTTGAAACCACCATTTGCAAAAAAATGCAAAGGTTTCATCCATTTAGTGATAGTTTCATCATACTTCCGCATGTGGCCGGATACAATACCGATTATATATTTCATACCTTAAAAGTTAAAACTACGAAAGTGCATTTCAGATAGATCCAAGGATCTTAAATGAATAACAAAGATTTTATCAAGAAATCTATACCGAAGAAGATGCTGAACTCTGCTGATGGGATTTCAGAGGCATATTATTCTACAAAAAGATTGTATTTCTTGTCTTCGCACACCATTCACATGAATTTGAACAAATGGACATTTCTTTCATCTTTCAGCAGAAGATGTGTCACTTCAGGAGCGAGTGCATCACCTTCTGCATAAACATGTTTTCCTGTTTTGTAGAGAAGCGAGTGGAAATTTCCATTTAGCCGTTTGCGACGACTCAAAATGATGACCCTTGCCTAGGGATTATTTATAGATGACTTTGTATAAATGGCCACAGAAATAAGTTCAGGTCTAAATTCACGCGACACCGACCTGGCTCCTAAAATATGAGTGTGCGTGTTAGAGCTTTCTTTAAAAAGACCGTGGATTCTGCTTTCTGAGCTGCTTCCTTCAGAGCAGCACAACCTACATTCAGAGGAATCAAATGAGAAAATTGGAGAAGCTCAGAAGATGGTTAACCAGACCCCTGGTTATATCTCGTTGCCGTAGCAACCATTTTGATATCAGTTTTTTGTATATGGAAAGCTCAGCTTTGCGTCTTGGAGAAATTCAAAAGGTAACGAACGGCACATGGGACCAGTTTCTCTCTCTCTCTCTCTCACACACGCACACGCACACACACACACACACACACACGCACACACACACACACACACACACAAACATGCATTCTTTGTTACACTCATCAGATCAGTTTAGGTGCTGGTAACCATGCCAGTTACCATAGCGACTGGACAGCATGCTTCACATTGTCAAGTCTATGTACTTCAGCATACCATCACACACACACACACGTACACGCACACACACACACACACACACGCACACACGCGCACACGCACACACACGCACACACACACACACACATGCACACGCGCACACACACACACACACACACGCACGCACGCACGCACACACACACACTACTCTAAACATCCTCAATTATGCTTTTGACTCTGCTGTCCAAGTGCATTTATGCGTGTGTGTGTGTGTGTGTGTGTGTGTGTGTGTGTGTGTGTGTGTGTGTGTGTGTGTGTGTGCGTGCGTGTGTGTGTGTGCATCTAAACCTACAAGGGACCCACATAGCGATGGTTTTGTTCCAACAGGTGGGACAGTAACAGAGAAACTGTCTACATAATTCCACACAGCGTCAGTGTCACAACCCTCTGATCCACAGGTACCACTGCCAAAGCTCAATCAACAAATGAATAGTAAACACATCCGACGACATGGCACATTTCCTCCTCTCCCTCCTCATCTTTCCTGCGCTCCACATTCATTTACTTGGATTCACTTCAGTGGGATTTACCACCAGTTCCTTACTTAAAACAAAGCGGGGGAAACGTCAGCTAAAAAGCCCTACATGAAGGATCTGCTACTTTTTCTCCGTTTGCGCCGCAGGTGAGCGGAGGAGCATCTCCGTCCTTACCTCATCCCATTTGATGAAGTTGCTTCCATTCCTCAGTGTTTGAGAGACGGAGGGAGGCTGGAGTTTCAATGCGTGGACCCCTGGCTGAGCACTCGCCATGGCTTCACACACACATCAACACACACGCTTCAGACTCAAACGCCAGGATGCTGCATCTCAGTCATGTCCGAGCCCAAACTCCTCAGAAGTCAGGTGTGGATGCTCGGCTGCTGCAGCAGCATCCTCCCTTTTTCAGATTTCTCCTCCCGTGATTCTGGCCACTCTTTTTTTTTTCTTTTTTAATTTTAGTCCTTCTCCTGTGCTCTCCTCTTTTCTTCTCTGTGACTCCTTCCTCAAACCTCTCTTTTCTTATCCCTCCCTCTCTTCTTCTCCCTGCCGCCCTCCCTTCGCCAGTCTCCCCCCTCTCCTCTGTTGGTGCTGCATCTCACAGAGAGACAGACTGAAGCAGATGCCTTCGTGGGAGACAGGATATGCGTGTGTGTGTGTGTGTGTGTGTGTGTGTGTGTGTGTGTGTGTGTGTGTGTGTGTGTGTGTGTGTGTGTGTGTGTGTGCGTGCACACACTGCCTCCACAAATTGACTCATCGGTGACATGCGCACAATGGCAGCTTCCCACAGATGGGGGAGGGATAAGAGAGGGAGAGAGCGGGAGCGACAGGAGATAGAGAGAAAGAAAGAGGATAGTGGGAGAGATGGGGAGAAAGAAGAGAAGGAGAGGAAGGAGTGGAAAAAAGAGGAGACTGGAGAGTAAGTGGGAGACAGGGAAAGACAGAGCGTGGATTACGGTCCATGAGCGCACTTTTGACTGCACACTAGGTTTCCACAAGTATGCAGACACACTATCACACCCATCTCCCTCACCACGGGCACGAATCTGCTGCTAAAACCGCCGCCTGTCCTCAGGGACGGCTGTCCGTCATCTTTTGAGACCAGGCTGCAGGGATTTGATTCTGGTTAACGTTAATGAGGTTTGTCACTTATGTTAGACAATATCTTCTGGCTGTCACAAAGTGTTGGTGAGGGAACAGCTGATCGCTGCTCTCAGTATAGATCCCAGTGTCAGAACCAAGTGCTCCACAGAACTGGTTCTCTCCCATGATGGATCTCGCTGCTGCAGTGTTAAACAGCACTTGCTGATCATGCACTTTCCGCAGTTCTGTTCATATAATAATTACGCACTATTGAAAATGTTCCCAGACATTGCATTGAATTTATTTGTGACCATTGTAAGAAAAAACGGCCTAAGTAGAGAGGTCTCGACCTCCCAGTCCCCGGTCATCTCCTCCAGCTCCTCCGAGAGGATACTGAAGCATTCCCAAGACCACCAAGACTTATGGCGCTTTTCCACAAGTACCTACTCAGCCGTCTCGACTCGCCTTTTGCTTTTCCACAAGGGGTCTAACGTGCCGAGTAAATACTTTTCTGTATCTATTCTGCCGAGGTTCTAAGCTGCTGAGTCGGCTGCATCTGACGTCATCACACTCCAGACCACCGATTGGTCGGGGGGTTGGAGTCAGACGTCTGAGTCAGGAGGAGGAAATCAGTGAAAGAGCAACTTGTGACTTCTTGTTCATTTTATTCAACAGGCAATGCCAGCGCAAAAGTCTGTTTGGTGATCCAACTCTGAGGTGCAGATGTTCATAAACCTGGTGGCTAGGGAGAGAATTAAAAAGGATCTATACAGGCGATAAGGAACGACAAGATCCACCAGGAGCTCTGTCACTTCATAGCTGCTCACGGCTCCAGCTGACTTTTCAGCAGCGCGGAGACAAACACATTTTTTTTAAAAGCGTTTTTACTTGATATGGAACACAAGCCACAGACCCAGCAGCACATATATCATCTCCTCCAGGTTCTACATCTTTAGTGTTGTTGTCTTCTTTGTTTAGATCAAACAATCAATTATGTCACAGCAGCTTCACTCCAACCTCATACTTCTGATCTGGGTATTGAAAAGAAATGAGGGCAAGGTGAGTCTAGTCGAGACGAGGCGTGGCGAGTCGAGTCGAGTCGAGTAGGTACTAGTGTAAAAGCGCCATTATATTCCGCCCGGTTTCTACGGGTCTGTCCGTGGGCTTCGGCCAGCTTGGACATGTTTGAAACACCTCCCAAGGGAGGCATGTAGAAGGCATCCTAACGAGATGCTCAAACCATCTCTACGGGCTCGTCTCGATGAGGAGCAGCGACTCTACTCCAAGTCTGTCCCAAATGACATCTTCAAGAGAGAGCCCAAAGCCCTGCTCAGCAGCTGCTGGTATCCACAATCTTGTTCTTCCAGCAGTGCAAACTGAATTGTCACTAACCTTGCGAGAACTGCCACCTGCTGTAGCCTGGGTGGCAGTTCTCACGAGGTTAGTGGTGACAATGGGAGCAAACTCGGAACAACAAATCAGAGACGGATGGATGTAACGAGAGAGAAGACATTTCTAACAAAAAAAGGTGAAGACTTCTTGTAAATATCTCTAAAAATTGAAAAACGAATTTACTTTCCTAAAGAGGAGCAGGATGGGGCTCAGTTACCCATTCTGAAAGATGTGTAACTAAGGTTTTAGTGTCTGTCACAGGCGAAGGACCGATGTTCGTGAGCAGCACCAGCGCTGTGTAATAATCAGTCAGTGAATGCCAGAGAGCCACATGTGTGAAAATGACAAATTAAAAGAAAATATAAACGTTTCACTTGAAGACAATCAATGTGTATATAAACTGAAAATATGTTTTCATTTAGGGTCATATTACTTGAGAATGTCCACAGCATTTCAGACCCCGTCCACACGTAGCCGGGTATATTCTAAACCAAAGATATTTTCCTACGCTTTTGACCTGTCATCCACATGAAAACGCAAATAAACGAATGTTTAAAAAAACTCCGGGCAAAGTGAAGATTTTTGAAAACTCCGTTTATGTAGATGCGTGTAGACAGAGACAACCGGAATTTTGCGTTTTCGAACGTCACATTATGCGCCAAAACAACAACAAATCTGTTCTGACGTGCAACCTTTGTTTATTACAGAACTACAGATGATCCAGCATCTGTTCTCCAAGCTATTTATTAAATAAATGGTCTCTGCTCTTGACCACCGTTTATTGCGTTACACCGACGCAGAGCCTATGCCGTAGGGTACGCGGCGACGCGCACCGTACGCCGTACCCTACGGCGTAGGGTACGGCGTAGGCTATGGCGTAGGCTACGGCGTAGGCTACGGCGTAGGCTACGGCGTAGGCTACGGCGTAGGGTACGGCGTAGGGCTGCGTCGATAACGCTGCAGCTCCGTGGTGGGACATGGGGGGGACTCTGGCTCGTTACCGAGAGAAGCGCCTGCCGGGGAAGCTGCGCCTCCGCGGCGCAGCTTCCCCGGGAGCCGCAGATGATCTACAGGTTTAGAATGCTTATGAATGTGGTCGAAAACGCAGATCTTCGGTTATGTGTGGAAGGGTTTTTTTTTTAAAACGATGTAATGTGGATACAAATAATTTTATAAATGGAGGGGGGGAAATATTTGGTTTTAAAAATACCCGGCTACGTGTGGACAGGGTCTCAGTGTCAACAAAGGTCGGCCTGTCAGGCTATGAGCACACAATTGTAGTTTGTAAGTGGTTGACAGGTAGTTATTTTAGATTTCTCCTAAATCTGTCTTAAAATGTGAGATACTGGTCCTCGGTTGGGCTGGTGGGACAGCGGGTTGTGGAAAATGTCCTGTATTTTTAAATCCAAAACTTGACATACCTGGCAGGAACATAGACAGACTGGTAAACTGCTCGAAACAGAACCTGTTGTATAAACCCTTCCATTCTTTATGGACTGGGGGCCAAGGCCTCAAATGACTTGTTGATGCACACAAAAACACACAACTAAATTCTATCAGACAGCATGACACTCATTCGTAAATCATATTACAAACCCGTTAATAACCCAATATATTGAAATGAGTTGATTTAAAGGATACTTTACATCTTAAAGAATTGATGCAGTCAACCTGACTTCATGTGTGGGGGGACTGTAGGAATCATGATGCCAAAACAGGAAAAACAACACAAACAAAGTATCAGGAGATGGCCAGGATTTAAGATCTCCCTCTGCTGAAACAGTCTAAATGAAAAGGTTCAGTACAGAGTGTCCACATGCTGCAAATAAACAGAGTGGCACTAGATTTTCATGTTTACAAACAGAACTAATTATAACAGAGTGGGCGAGACCGCGCAGTAGCAGGGAACCGGAATGATGCGAAGTCAGTGACAAACAGGCACAAAGTATGCGTTTCTCTGGATGCTGATTGTGACACGGACAGTTCTGGTGCAGTGACAAGTGGAATAAAGACGTGAGCAAAGGCTATGCAGGGTGAGTCATGGTTCATCGCGACAGGGGTTGAACAAGGAGAATTACAGACTCAACCTCGTTTCCCGTTGTGTATTCGGTAAAGCCATAAAACATGGTGCTAAATGTTACCCAGCTACCCCAGTACAAGAACAAGCTCATTATAATGCTAGTTCTCTGACTTTACAAGGACTTTGGGGAGCAAATATGCCTGTGGACTACTAATTTCTTTACACCGAATGAAGTTTTCACTTGGAAAGCAATTGCCCAAAATGAGATCTGTCAATTATCTATAACGCAGTTTCAATTTTCTTCCTGAAAGTCTTTTTCCTTGAGAAGACAGAGAAAGATACAATCTGAACATTTCTATGAAAATCACAGCAGTCACTTAATTTTCGCCACCTCATAATCGAACTTTAACATTTTCAGAGCGGAGATGAGGCAGTGAAGCAACAATTGAATTCAATTCATATCCGCTGTATTGGTTCACTTATAAACATCTCACAGAGACCAAAACTGATAAACATGATTTAATATGACATGTAAAAAAGGAAATCATTTGATTTGATCTATCGACGACAAGAAAAGTATGTGGTTCCCTTCAATATTAACTGGTTTTAAGCATTAGTTCGTCCCGAAATGTGATCTGATCTCCACCTAAATCACAATAATAGACAAATACAATGTGTTTGTACCAATAACACAAAAATAAAAATTTATACTATAATATATCTGGGTGTCGGAGGAAAAAGTAATGGACATCCACAAAAGCCAACTAGTCCAGTTATTGAAGTTAGTTTAGGGACTAGTATACAGCTAGTTTGATTGATAAAGGACACTTGGACGCAAAAAGTTTGCTGTTTATAAGGATTATCTGCCGATCAGTGGCACCAAAGATAAAGGGACATAACGAGCCAGAGGTTAACTCCTGTTAAAGGGGAGTCTTTCCTTTCCACAGTCGCCTGGTTGCTCAGGACACGGGACATGTCATGAGCCAATCTGTTGGGTTCCTTATTGAAGTAATAAAAACCATTATTGTCAATTTATTGGCTCTGTATTCATTTGGAATGAGCTGAACTGTGCTGTTGAAGTGCACAACAGAGATGAGAGATGACATTTGTTGTAATTTGGCGCTATAGTGTTATAAAAACAAAAGTTGATTTGAATTGAATTAAGCTGAATTGACAAGCAATGCTGCCAGACAGCTACACGCCTGCTTGGCATGTCTGGCAAAACCAGAGTAGTTGCAATACATAATGCTGGAAAGCGAAAGTAGACAAATTGTCTACAAGTGGAGACAATTTTTGTACAATACCTACTCCCTTACAAGCAGGTGCCAGGCAAGAAGACTCTGCAGAAGCCTTAAAAAAGTAAAGAAGGGGGGGAGGGGATGCAATCAGTGAGGGTGGACGTGTGTCCGTGAGCTCCCGGTATGCCTCAACAATCACCACTATTTTACTTTTACTAACTCAGCTCCGAAAGGGAAATTAACTTTCCCCATTTATTGGACCTTTTCTCTCTCATCTGAAGGGGTAAAACTCAAAGCTTAAGAACTTTATACAACAATATTATACGAACTATCGGCTGAGATTTCCCTCACGGCGTGATGGCTGCTGATCAGGAACAGCTGACACTGGATTCATTGTTGAGAGCAATTCGGGAAATCAAAATAGATCTTACTTGTCATATAGACAAAAAGACAACAGACATTCAAACCTCATTGTCTAAAATTGAATTGTCAATTTCAACTTTGGCCGAACGGGTTGACGAAATGGAGACCCGAATTAGTGCAAATGAGGATAATTTAACAGACACTTGCTCTCAAATGGAAAAGATGGAAAAGGAGATCGCTTTTCTAAAAGAAAAATCAGACGACCTGGAGAACCGAAACAGAAGATCAAATATAAAGATTATAAACGTGCCGGAGAAATCTGAGGGGAACGACATGGTTGGATATCTGGAGCGCATCATCCCGCACCTGCTGGGGAATGACCGCTTCACCTCCCCGATCACCCTGGAGAGAGCTCACCGCTTGGGAAGACCCTCGGACCGGATCAGACCCATCATCGCTAAATTCCTTAACTACAGGGAAAAGGAGAAGGTGCTCCGTCTATCCAGAGAGAAGGGTGCGGTGTACCTGGACAACAAGCGCATCTCCTTCTATCCAGACTACAGCGTCGAGATCCAGCGCAGGATGATTCAGTTCAAAGACGTCAAGAAAAAACTCCGAGAGAAAAGTATTGAATATACCAGCCGCTACCCCGCTAAGCTGCAGATCAGATTTCAAGGAGAGCGTAAACTTTTTGCGACACCAACTGAAGTTGAAGTTTTCCTTGCTGAAGTGGAAATGGAGTAGTGGGGGATATTGTCCAGAGGAGTGAACACCTGTGGGACTGAAACTGATGGGACTCAACACTGGACATACCGGTAGGCTAATGTTGATCCAGTGATATAATTTAGTAGGCCTGATACAAATTTGAAGTGATATATAATCCTGCTTTGAAGAAAAATATAACCTACATTGTTATTTAGTTTTCCTGTTTTAGAAGTGATAATTAAGACCAACATAGCCAAATAGGGATCTTGTGTTTTGTAGATTAGTGCTTATTTCATCTATTTTATTTGAAAATAAATTAATAAAATAAAGATAATGTTTTGCTTTAAATAGTCCCCTGATGGTGGTTGATTGAATTTGACTTAATAGTAATTGTTGAGGCTACCTAGCCTGTTTAGAAGTGCACAACTACCTGCCACATGGGTGGGTGTTTTTTTGTTTTTTGGGTGTGTTTTTTTTTTCTTTTCCTTTTTTTTTTTTTTTTTTTGTTTTTTTTTTTTTGTTTTTTTTTTTTTGTTGTTTTTTTTTTTGTTTTTTTTTTGGGGGGGGGGGGGGTATGCTATATATGGTCCTTATTCTATATCTGTCCCATTAAGTTAGTAATTATAATATTAATGCCCAGAACTTTGAACTATTCTTTATTTTATTATGCTCTAAATAAGGGATCTATGGTTTTCCTTATATATTGTCATGTCATTTGAATATGGCAGGAAGACTGACTTGTATATCAATGAATGTCAGAGGAATTAATTCCCCAATTAAGAGAAAGAAAGTCTTAACATATCTGAAAAAACACTCTGTCGATATTGCTTTTATCCAAGAGACTCATCTCACCAATCTGGAGCATATGAAGCTACGAAGGGACTGGGTAGGCCATGTTTTCTACTCTTCGTTTTCTTCACAGTCAAGGGGAGTGGCACTGCTCATAAATAAGAACCTTCAATTTCAGTTGAACTCAACAGAGAAAGATGAGAGTGGTCGATTTGTTCTCATAGATTGTGTTATAAATTTAAATAAGATAACCCTTGTGTGTATATACGGCCCAAACATAGATGACCCGACATTCTTTAATGAATTAACTTTAAGGCTTGCTGCAACTAACGGCCAGTGCATTGTTGGGGGTGACCTAAACCTGGTTTTAAATCCATCAATGGACCGTTCTTCCCCCAAATCATTATCACTGTCCAAAGCAGCCATAGCCCTAAGTCAAGGGATGAGAGAATTGGGACTATGCGATGTTTGGAGATTACACCACCCAAATCAAAAAGATTATTCATTTTATTCTACTGTTCACAATACTTATTCAAGAATAGATATGTTTTTGGCTTCACATAAGACTTTGTCTAGAATTAAAGCTTGCTCCTATCTAGCTGCCACACTCTCTGACCACAATCCCATTAGGATGGAAATGGAATTAGGTCTACCTGAGTCTACCCCACACAAATGGAGATTTAGGAGTTATCTATTGAAAGACCCAGAATTCATTACCTTTATGAATACTCATATTGATGTATTCCTGGAAGCTAACCTGAACTCTTCTACTCACTCTAATATCTGGGAAGCCCTTAAGGCATACATGAGAGGGCAAATCATGTCATATGGGGCACATAAAAGTAAAATAAGGAGAGAAACATTTAAGCAACTAGAAAATGAAATTAGGCTATTAGAACAAGAACATTCGTTAACACAAAACCCTGCTACCCTTAATACTATTACTCAAAAACGGATTCTATATGACAACTTATGTACTAGTAAAGCTGAGGCAGCTATGACTAGAACAAAGTATCACTATTATGAGTTTGGCAATAAAACAAGCAAGTTACTTGCATGGCAGATTAAAAAGGAAGACTCAGAAAAATATATTAAGTGTATTAAAGCAGAGGATGATGGATGTTTAGAAGAACCTAAAGATATTAATTTAGAATTTAAAAGATATTATCAAAAATTGTATAAGTCTGAACTTGATATTGAAAATTCAAAAATAAAACAATTTCTGGATAAAATATCCCTCCCTAAGATTGACACAATTGACAGAGATCTTCTGGATGCTGGAATATCTGAGGAGGAGGTTCTTTGTGCTATTAACTCATTACAGAACAATAAGGCACCTGGACCAGACGGATTCCCAATTGAATATTACAAAACATTTTCAAAAAAACTCCTGGCCCCTCTTACTAATATGATTAAGGAAGCATTAGATAATCAAGTGCTGCCACAGTCACTGGAGGTTGCAACAATAATATTACTGCCTAAACCAGGTAAAGACAAGCAGAATTGTGGCTCCTATAGACCTCTCAGCTTGCTTAATTCAGATTATAAAATTTTATCTAAAATAATTGCTTTAAGACTAGAGAAAGTCATTCCTAAAATAATCCATCCAGATCAAACTGGATTTGTCAAAAACAGACAGGGAGCAGATAATGTGCGCAGATTGTTTCACATAATAGATGCTGCACAGAAACGACAACAGCCAATGTTAATTGTGTCTATGGATGCTGAGAAGGCGTTTGACAGAATAGAACCATATTTTCTTTTGCAGACCCTTAGGACTATGCATTTTGGTGATAGATTTATACAATATATAAAAACACTTTTCAATGCCCCTAAGGCTCAGATTGCAACCAATGGATTTCTGTCAGACGTCTTCTCGCTTTCTAGAGGATGTAGGCAGGGATGTCCCAGCTCACCTGGGTTGTTCGCACTTGCTATTGAACCCTTAGCCATTGCCATTCGCTCCAATCCATCCATTACTGGTATATCATTTGGTGGAGATGAGCACAAATTAGCTCTCTATGCGGATGATCTTTTATTATTTTTAACAAACCCAATTAATTCTCTCTCCCAAATATTTGAGTGCCTTAAGGATTATAGTTTTGTATCTGGTTACAAAATTAATTTTTCAAAAAGTGAGGCTTTCCCAATTAATGTAGCGGACAGTGATACTTGTATTATTTCTGGATGCTTAAAATGTTGCCCCAGTGGTTTTAAATACCTGGGTATTAATATATGTGACTCCCCTAATAAAGTGTATTTAGAAAATTATGTAAAGCTGTTAAATCATACTAAATCAGAACTCCAGAGGTGGATGGATTTACCATTGTCATTAATTGGAAGAGTCAGTACAATCAAAATGAGCGTACTACCTAAATTCATTTATTCATTTCATTGTATTCCTTTCAAAATCCCCATAGATTTTTTCAAACATATTAACAAAGCTATATCCTCATATCTATGGAAAAAGAAAACTCCAAGGGTTAAACTACTTACCCTTCAGGCTCCATATGCTAAAGGTGGATTAAATCTTCCAAATTTTAGACTGTACTACCTAGCATCTCAGGCTCGTCCACTGTGGATTTGGCTGCACTCAAACAACAGTGATTTGAGATGGGTCTCAATAGAGAAAAATGAAATGAAAACTATCCCATTAACGTCTATCCCCTACTTGGGCTCCATGAAGAAACTGGCTAAGATCACAACAAATTCAATTATTTCTAGCACATTTGGCGCATGGCAGGACTCTCACACATTATTGAACTTAAATACATGTTTACTTTTGAATACTCCTCTTATCAACAATCCTAACATTTCAAGTCATATTGCTGACAGAACTCTACAAAGTTGGACTGAGAAAGGTATCAAAACAATTGATGATTTATATATTAATGATTTATTTGCCAGTTTTTCTCAACTATCTGAATTATTTGACTTATCAACACATAATTTGTTTAAGTATTTTCAAATAAGAGACTGGATCAAAAATCAATCGCTTGACACATTCCCCAATAAACCTGTAACATCTCCATTGGAAAAACAATTGCTTGATAACAAAATCACATCTATAAAAGGAATAACATCTGTAATCTATAATATTCTTATCAATAACCTACCACTATATCACAGACCTCCAATGAAACTAAAATGGGAAGCAGACCTGGAATGTTCATATGAGGACAAGGATTGGTATACTCTTTTAGAAAAAACACACACTATGCTAATATCCACCAAACACAGACAAATTCAATTCAATATTTTACATCAAATTTACTACACTCCCTACAAATTAAATAAATTTAATAGTGCGGTCTCTGCCATGTGCCAAAGATGCAAAATAAATACTGGAAATCTGCTCCATATGCTCTGGAACTGTCCTGTTATAGATGCTTTCTGGAAATACGTCATCAAAACAATCTCTGACATTTTAAAATCCCATATTCTTGATCCTAAAGTTTGGATACTGGGAGATATTAGTTCATTAAAAATAACCTATCATAAAAAGTATTTCATTCTGCTCGCAGGCACCGCAGCAAAAAATTGTATTTTAAAAAACTGGAAATCGGAAAACCCCCCAGGACCCAAACAGTGGATCAATGAACTTGGATCATATTGTACTCCAGAAAAAATACTGTATTCCGTTAGAAAAAAAACTAGAGACTTTGACCTTATTTGGGGACCTTTTTTGGATTTTTTGCTTTTAATGGACTAATGATCTGAATCATCTACTATATTAATGAATTTGTTTTCACAGGACTTGATTATTTAATTTATTATTCATTTTTGTTCTAGTATTGATAGACACATGTTAAATAATTTTGAATGATGTAATTTATTGACCATATGAGGGAGGGAAGGGGAGAGGGGTGGGTTGTTGTTTTTTATTTTTATTTACATTTTTTATTTTTTATTTTTATTTTTTTATTTTTTATTTTTTTTTTATTATTATTATACTTTATTTATTTTGGTTTAATTAATGTTGTGAAAAGTAAAAAAAAAAAAAGGGGGAGAAATATTGATAATTATATTGTTATTGTAAATATTTCTTTTTTTTTTATGCCCTCAATAAAGATATCTATACAAAAAAAAAAAAAGTAAAGAAGAACCCAAAACTAACAATTAAAGGTCTGAAGACATAACTGGAACTAAGGGACATCTCAACACCACATGCCAGTCCCTGAACAGGCAGGATGTCACAACACCATGAAGGAATCGGCTGCTCCTCCAGAAAAGTATTGACACATGTTGGCCACTTCTGAGAAAATGTTTTGTGGACGGATAACTCAAAATTGGATTACTCAACACTATGTATTTTGCAAAAAAGAGCTTCAGTATTTGAGCTTGCTTTGTGGCCTCAAGTCCTGGACAACTCGTTAATCGGAAAAAAAATAAATTCCCAAGTTTACTGCAGCACGGTGGCTTAGTGGTTAGCACTGTTGCCTCACAGCAAGAAGGTTCCCGGTTCGACTCCCAGGCCCAGCAGGACCTTTCTGTGTGGAGTTTGTATGTTCTCCCCGTGCTTGCGTGGGTTTCCTCCGGGTACTCCGGTTTCCTCCCATAGTCCAAAAACATGCATGCTAGGTTAAATGATAATTCTAAATTGCCCGTAGGTGTGAGTGTGTCTGGTTGTTTGTGGGGACTGCGGGTGGAAACTAGCAATTCTGCTAAAACCTGGTGTATTTACACTGCTTAATGTAGTGTTCATGAATATGCATTGCCCCGTCTAAATAAACTTTGAAACTTTTGAAACTGAGGTATCCCACTGGATAATTTAGGGGAGCTGTCTGCCAGCTGAAACGCACTAGAAATTGAGTCATACAACCAAACAATGACCTTAAGAATGGAAGTAAATCCACAATAGAACGGCTTCAGGAAAAATCCAGAGCTCCAGAGCTACTGAAAGTGTTTATTTGAGGTCAAAGGTTTAACTATCCAAGGGTGCATTTCCTTTTTCTTCCAGGGCTGTAAATGTTTGATGGGTGTGTTCAACAAAGACACAAGAAATCTTCCTTGTTTCATTGTGTTTTTCTGTTATTGGGACTTAGATAAGGATTAGATCCCATGTCATTAGTGCAGAAAAATATTTAGTTTTAAGAAGTTCTTTTCTTTTCTTGCTGTTGTATATCCTTTTAATTACCAAATAATCATTGTATCATGATCATGTTTTGCATTCAAAATTCAGATTTTACAACTCGTTTAAAAATCTATTTGCATATTTACAAGACAGAGAAATACAGTGATCTACACACTACACGCCTGCTTGCCTGTGCACGTGCCCGTGCACCATTATGCAGAAATATATTGATTTCCACATGTAATCTGTATAAGTCACAAGAACACACAGTGTAGAGCCAGTGAAGTTGATGACCTCACAACTTCCACGCTGGATGGTCCACAGGTATGGTACGCTGATATATTCTGCTGCAGGACCCACTTCACCAGCCTGCACCTCCCACACACTCACACTTCAGTGCTCACAGACACGTGCAGCCAGACTCATGTTGCCATGACACTGTGAGCGTGTACTGTTAGTCAGTGAAACTATTGATGAACATCCACAATTAACCCTTTATTCGGGACTTCGGGACCAGTTGAGAACCAGATTTTAAATGTTAGCATTTACATGAAAGTTGTTACCTGTGATCATCAGGTCTTAATTAGGGACAATTACTCCATGAAATTGAGTGACAGCTGTTTGTTTTCACATGATTAAGAATTAAATCTTCCTGCATCCTTTTATTGAGTGGCGCTAAAATGACTTTTAGTTTGCAAAGTGGCCTAAGAAAGTGAATTTAAGCTAAAATGCTCATTATTGCCATGTTATGGTTGCATCAAGCTGAGGACCCAAACGCAGGTGAAAAAAAGAGCAGATGTCATCAATCCACAAGGCAAAAGGTCCGATCAGAGACAAAAGGGGAGACAGCTATACAGGCACAAATGGATGTCATAGAGTCATTAGGAAAAACGTGAACAAAAGTGAAATAAATTCAAATGAAATCAAATTAAATGAATCAACTTTATTAACTCACATGCTGACTGAGGTCTGTAGTCTGAGATGAAGAATCAGCTCTTGGGTGTGAGCTTGCTGGGATGTTCACTTCTGGAGAGATTGGCAACTGCGTTGAATGTTTTCCACTTCTGAATAATCTTCTCACTGCAGAATGACATACTCCTTACTGTTTGGAAATTGTTGGGTGTTTTTTTTTTTTTTTTAATTGGTGCTGATGTAACATAGCCTATGTTAACACACACCTGAGAGCTGCAGGCCAGCAAACTGGCAAAGCCTTTAGAGCTCCTCAAATTGGTAGATGGTCAATATAAATATTCATTAAGAACTGATTTTATGTTAATTAGTGAGTGATGGATGGATGGATCGATGGAGAAGGGAGTGGTATACAAGGACCCAGATGCAGGAGACCAGAAGGCAGGAGTTCCAAAAATTATGATTTATTAACTGAAACAAAACCAAAACTCTGCTAAGCAGGATCCAAAAACCGGAGCTTCAACAAGAATCAAAAACTACAAAAAAAACAGAGCTTAAACATGATCAAAAAGTACAAAAAACCATGACATGGCACAAGGAGGAACAAAACAGTACTGACCAGCAGGGAGCAGGGAAAGACAAGACCAGATATAGAAGGGTTAACGAGACACAGGTGCAGACGATCAGAGCAGATGGGAAAAGGGAAAGTCAAACAAGAACTCAAAAACAAAGCTTCAAAATAAAACAGGAAGTGACAAAACTGTGACAGTTTTATGTGGAACAGGAAAAGATCTCCAGTATCCGATGACACTCAACTTCGAGACCGCAAACTGAAAAATGCTCCTTGTCTTCACGTTTGTACCAAAACACACATCATTACAATTACTATTTTACACTGTGGAGCATTTTCATGTTAAAATATCATTTTCTATTTCATTTGAAAGAATATTTCTTTATACAGCGCATCATCTAGCTTTCATGGTCTCTCATCCCAAATATCAGGAAAAAAATAAAAAAAACCTCCTGGAGAGTGTCCCACTGGACATGTGTGTTGCTCTACGGAGCTATGTGACACAATAACGACTGTCAATGAGTCGGATAGCTTTTGTAGCTATACAGCAACTTCATGGCAATGTCCTATGAAGATGCTGGAAGGATCCCCTCCTTATTCTGCCGTGCAGAGCCAGCAACAAGTCCCTACTGTCTCCGGTCACTGACTGTTTTATTCAGTCGTACCTGGATCAAACAGGACTGTCAATATCTCAATACCTGCTCGTTCCTGTGGGGAAAACACAGCAGTGCTAGCCTCGGTTGCAGTGACGGAGACGCCGGCCGGGCTTCAACAGGTGGACGCTGCCGTAGGTTACTTAGTGTGAAAATATGGTTCACTGCAAAAAATACAACTTAGACTGAACTCTTTCCTGAAAGTGCTGCAAGAAAACTGTTCCCCAAACTGAAAGAAATGGTTCATAATGCAGCCACTCCAGCCAGGCTTTAACTTTTCTGACCATGGTGATCAAATAGCTGGTGGTATTTTTTTTTAGCCATCGACTCTTTAGTTTGGTTGTCACTTGTCTAGTGATCTGTCTTGGGCCGCTGACTGCTGGCCTGAATACCGCTGCCAGACGGCTTGCCGGACCATCTCTCATCATCCCTGTGACAGACTGATGTCATCCTCAGCATGGAGTTTGAATTTTCCTCTGCAGCACTCATTTCAACCCCCATTATGCCCTTTTTTACTGGTTCCCGGGGCTGAGAAGATGTGAAGACTCGTACAGTGTTGTGAGAGACTTCCCTACCTGCACACCTGATCTGAAATGTGCAAAAATTACGTTGCATTGCTTTAATTTGAAATGCAGCTCCATAAAACAATGCAACACGTAGTTGTCACATTAAAGGTAGTCAGAGCTGCAGTCAACAGAAATATGTAAAGGGGAATTTCCTGTAAAACACTGAGTCTTGCAAGGGTGTTGCTGGCACAATTGCTGGCCTCTGCAGGGATGGATGGATGGATGGATTATTCCAGCTTTAGACACAACAAATTCCATATTCGGAGTTGGAGCAGTTGCAGTTCAATAATACACACAGAATTCCCAGGTTCATCTCCAGCACTGTTATATTTTATATCCCAATTTTTACTCTGATTTGATTTTTACTTTTAATGGCTGGAAACATTGTTTTATTTTTCACTGTTGTATGATTTTCAATGGCTTAATGTAAAAAACCCTTCTGGGGAAGTAGATTAATTTCGTGTTCTACCATCCTGAAAGTAACCTGATTTTCATGTCACATTATAAAAAAAAATAATGTTGTTTTTTAAATGCTTCTGCATGAAGCAAATGCATTTTGACCGATCTTTTTTATTACCATGAGACTGGGACAATTATTAGGGCTAGAAGAGATTTAGTTTCTTATGCAAAGGGACACAAATAAACACAACCCCGACCTCCCAAAGGGCACGTGTCCTTTTTCTTTTGTTTAAGTACTTTCAAAGATGCACAGACTGGGAAACTTACATAAACACAACAGGCACAAAGGAATCAGCGAGGAGTTTAATGTCTCTCAGCTGAAACATACAAATAAGGCAATAGGGCTGTAACTTCTGAAGATGGATCCATCGAGGATCTCCCACAGTGTCGGTGGGAGGTTTTGTCTTGAAGAACGTGGCTCGGGAACTTCCAGTAGAAAAAGGCAACAGCTGCAGCTTCGTGCAGGTGCCACATCTTTTAGGATCAGGTTATGCAAACAAACATAGCATGAGTTTAGTCGTTAAATTACAAATCGAAGTTTCACCAATTATATCCGAAAATAGTTGGTTTTGATCAGAATATGTCCCTTTAAGCATATTTTCACCTTTTTACATCATGCAAAATACTGTGCATTGTTGCTTTTTTTTTTTTAAATGCCAGAATATCCTGCAATGCTTCTTCTGGTGAGACGGAGAACGGCAAGAAAACGTGAAAGATCTGCTTGTTGTAGAACCTACATTTTCCATGGAAGTGACATGTTTTGCTGCAGACAACTGTCAAATTGAATTTGAATAGTGGCGAATCGAATTGTATTTTTTAAATTAAAAAAATATCACTGAGGTTAAGTTTAAAAAAGTCTCCTTAGATCATTTCAAAATAAAATGTCAATAATCATTAAGAACAAAAGCTTTGTTTTTTTAATTTGAGGTGGGAGGCCGCTGTCTTAACTCTCAGCCTGGAAGTGTTATTTGCCCTTGAAGACTCTATTCTCATCATATCACCAGATCTCAGCACTGTCACACCAGATGATGGTCAAACGGTTAAATTAAACCCAGAATACCTTCAAGGACTTGTCATCTTACTTGCTGCACACCGCGTTACCAGCAGGACTCATCCAACAAAAACGCATCCAAACATTTCCACACATCCATATGCGCACACGCACAACTCAAGACACTCCTACTGCCCACACATTGGCACTGGCATAGTCAGGGATGCACATGTGCGCTCACATAAACAGTCACATGCATTAACACACACACGCAGTTGCACACACCCCAGTCTTCAACAACAGATCTCCGTGCTGGGAGCTTATATAAGGGAGAGTGGGAGGCTGAAAAGCTATTTCAGGCCCCAGAAAAGACGTGCATGATTTTGTGTGTTTGCGTGTGTGTGTGAGAGGCTATAGTACCCATATGGATTTGTGCTGGTGCTGCTTTGTGTGCGTAGGCCTGCTCCGAGGACGATTACGACTCTGATTCAGTGGGTTTCATAAGCAGTCAAGTTTGAAGTGAAGTTGGGCTCCGAACCTCTGGCAGCTCCTAAAGTATTCGCCTACAACGTGTTCACCCCCCCCGGAGCCTCCTGCACACACATTCAAAATGCAGCGCTCCCGGAGCAGCTAGATCAGGTGCAGCCAGATGCTGCAGAAGCAACATGCTTCATACAGAGAGCCAAACTATTCATGAGCTTCCCCAAACAAGAACAGGTTTAGCTATCTTGTTTGTAAAGAATCATCTCTGCTGAAAAAACATTCAAATATACTAACAGTGCAAAACAGGAGAGAGAAGACAGTTTCAGACACTTCTTTTTAATGTTTATCTTTCTATCATCTAGTTTTTCAAAAATGAATCTAACCTAGAAAAGCTAAAACATGCAGTTCATCAAATGACCACTGGATTGAAAATGTCCAGTTTTACAGCAGAAATTAAGAAAAGCTGTTTTGGTCACTGTTGCTAGATTTCACATCCATATGGAAGCTTCATTTTTATGTACCGGTAGCTCATCGGTTAAAATTCAATCAAACCATAAACGTGTGCATAAGCCAGGCTTCTTAACTTTAGCTGCTTTAGCAACTAAACACTTGCAGTGGACTTGACTTCTGAGTTGTGCATTGAGACCCAATAGAGCACAAGCTCACTTGTTTAAAAAGCTAATATTGCTCGTTGCACTGACAGGCCGGCCTCTGTGGGTGAAGATATCAGTCCATCCACTTTATCGTAGCTTAGCTCATCTTAACCTGTGACAAGGGTCGCCACCCGTCCCTTGAAATACGGAATTGTTCCGTAATTGGGAATTAAAAGTTGCGTTCCGTATTGAACCAATATGGACACATATTATGCTCTTATTTATTTATGTCATAATATACAGGTGAAGGTCGGAAAATTTGAATATATTGCAAAACTTCTTCATATAAAATAAATACATTTGTATGCATTTTAGAAGTTTTGGGGATGTCCTTTTTTTTGGAGCCTGCACTGCTGAAATAGGGATGTCCCTTATTTCTATTTCTGAAAGGTGGCAACCCTACCGGTGACTTTATGTTAGTTAGCAGTGCTGTGGCTGTACGTCAGGCTAGGGCCAGGTAGGTTGGAGTTCGGCCGTCAGCCTCTTCAAGATGCTCTTTTGAAATCACATGGTTTGTCCAGTTGCTTTTAATGTACAAGTAAAGTAAAGCTTAAAATATGGTCTGGCCGTATTTTAAAGGGGACCTATTATTAAAAACAGGTTTTCTCTTGCTTTAACATATATAAAGTGGTCTCCCCTCAGCCTGCCAACTCAGAGAGGGAGGAAAGCAACCAAATTTTGCAGTGTCTGTACAGCCGCCCGGATGATCCATCCAGTGTGATGTGACTTCTACGAGCCGTTCAGATTCTGCTCCTGTCGTTACGTAACGACGGGAGTGATTTACATCAGTTGGCCTCCGATGCGTGAAACCACGCCCACAACTAACTCTGCCGGCCGGAGCTTCCGCTATTTTTTCGTAGCTGTGTATCGCATCATTCAGGCAGCCAATCAGCACAGAGCCTCATTATCATAGCCCCGCCCACTCAGAATCCCTCATAGATAATGAGGTTAGAGAATGAGATGATAAAGACATGGTTTAGAGGCTGAATTTCTCATTTATTTAGCAAAAAAAAATCAAAAGCTTGTTTTTAAGACATTCAAGGCCTGTTTAAAATAGGTATTAGATGCCATAATAGGTCCCCTTTAAGCTTTTAGTGCTCTAGTTCTGCACTATCGTTGTTAAAACTGAATAAATATAAACAGAGTCATTTTACATTTTTACTCATTCATTTTTTGCATGAATTCCTTTGCGGTTATCATTTTGTAATTATGAAAATAATAATCAACTTAAATAATGGTGTTGCTTTAGAAGGCTTCTCTACCGATCTGTCACCCTGGTTCAAGTGTGAACTGTTTTTATTTTTTCAAAGCTTTAGACACCAACAAGTCCTGCCCTCTCTGAGGTACATCTTAAAAGACTGAGCTGACTGAGAATGTTGCCCTTTTTATTTCCTGTAAATCCGGAAGCAGGATCATGTGGAGTCTCACCTGAGACGCTGCTGAGCACAGCTGCAGCTTTCTTTAGCTCTGGAAAAGACAGGACTCCTCTCACTTGATGCAGACTGACTGACTGAGTTCAGTGAGCAGTGCCTGGAGGGCAGCGCTGACAAAAGCATACAGATCTAAAGTTTGTCCTCGTTAGCGTAATTCGGCCTGTCTGTCTGCGGCTTCAGGAGGGCTGCAGGAGAGCCGGGCTGTGAAGTGTGAAGGCATGTTTGGCTGCTCCCACATCCATCATCTGTATCAGCGCCACAGCGCTTACTGCAGTAGCTTTAAAAGCAGCCTCGTGTACTCAAACACGGACGGTCCCTGGAGATCAGACCCTGCCTCATGTGGAGAATGAAAGCACAAATCCTGCCCCGACAGGTCCAATACTCACTGACAAGAGAGCTGCAAAGAGTGAAATACAAATTCAGCACTTGGCCTCCAATAAAGAGCAATTAAAACAAAACTCACCATTATAACAAGTTATAATGATGAGTTTCTCCATTATTCACTGTAATTAAACCAACCTCATTTCCACGTTCAATGGCATGTGGATTATTTCTACCATATCTGGGAAATCATGTCCTTGTCTGCACCTTCCATCAATTAAACAGAGGTGTCAAAAGTATTCACATTCATTACTCAGGTAGAAGTATAGATACTAGAGTTTAAAAATACTCCTGTAGAAATTGAAGTATCAACTCAAGTTTTTTACTCAGGTAAAAGTATAAAAGTACTGGTTTCAAAACTACTTAAAGTATAAAAGTAAAAGTAATGCAAGGGGGAAAAAAGCCATTAAGGACAAAAGTTATTGAAAATGAGTGCATCTTAGTATAATGCAAATATATTAAAGAAGCATATATGTGTACTATTGAGCATTAACATGTGTTTCAGAGAGCAGGAGATATGATGACTAGTTGCCTATAAGGATTGTAATGGTGCAAAAAGTCAAACTTCAGAGGCATGTTATCATTTATCCTAACCTTTATTGGAATGTACATCCAAGTTTAGTTGCAGGAATCTGAGGGAACGGATGTAAGAACAAAACTGGACAAGAACATCTGAAACAACCACAACTAAATTCACTCTATCCGGATGGAGCAATTTAACTGGATAGTTTTTATTTAAAGGCCGAAATGAAATAGAGTAACGAGGCTATTTTTAAAATGTAAGGAGTAAAAAGTACAGATAATTGCGTGAAAATGTAAAGAGTAAAAGTAAAAAGTCGTCTGAACAATAATTACTCCAGTGAAGTATAGATATCCAAAATTTCTACTTAAGTAAGGTAACGAAGTATTTGTACTTCGTTACTTGACACCTCTGCAATTAAATATACTTTTATAACCTTTTAAATATCTCACTGTGCTTTTATTGACATGTTAATAGTACTTTAATACCACCGGCTAATTTTGTGATTCTCTTACAGAGGAATGATATCACAAGTCAAATTACTGTCAAGTTAGTTTCTTCTCCAAGGGTCAACTTTGATATGTTTTGACTTCATCCATTTGAGTTAACTTGGCGTGACGAGTACATTTCTGAGCTTCTACAATAATAAGCCCCGTTTAGGCAGCGACCTGAAGGAGCCGCTGAACGAGAAAGAGATAGCTGGATGGAGACGGGGGAGTTATGGTGGAGTGTGGAATAAGATGGAAGCAGGAGTGAAGGAGAGCGGGGAAGCTAACGGGAAAAGGTCGCAGAGCAAGCTCCGGCAGAACAGCATGCAGGATGTGTGTTCAGGCATGAAAGGATCACAGGCTTGGAAGTGAAAGGGGGACAGACTGATGCAGTCAGTGAGCTGAACATGGATTTCAACAGGTTCAGCTCAGGATCCTCGGCTGTCTCTTCACCTTCCCCACTCCAGACAGACGTAACACCATCCTTGCCCCACAGCTCACCTCTGAAGCCTCCTCAGTTTCACAGAGAACCCCAGTATACCTGAATTCTTCTGCCTTGAGTGACTACAGGCCAGATGTCTTGGAGACTGCCAGGACTGAGATACCTCAAGTTAGTAATTATTAAAGGGGACCTATTGTGAAAAACACGTTTTTTCTTGCTTTAAAGGAGCTGTATGTAAGAGCAATAATAAAACGAATCATAAAATGACCCCGATATGTCAACAGACATTTAAAAATTATGTTCATTTCAAATACTTATGTCACTGACAACAGCACTCAAGCCAGGATATTCCAGTTTAAAAAGAGGAGTTGCATCCCTCAACTGATGTTTATGTTGTCATTTTTTGTTTTGGCCTGAAGCTCCACCCTCCACCTATCTCCCAATCACCAAGTCAGTATTGTTTCTGAAGCTCCACCCTCCACCTATCTCCCAATCACCAAGTCAGTATTGTTTCGGCATCCGGGTTGCCAGCTCGGCTCTAATTATGGCAGCCATGGCAGCCTACGTTCCTGCTGCATTCTGCAGCCTACCTGGCAACCTCTGGTCGGGGGGAGGAGGGGGAGGGTACACGCCGCTCAACAATATTTTGAAAGTGACTGCAGTACCAGTTTTGGCCATTTCTTACAGACGGCTCCTTTAACATATATAAAGTGGTCTCCCCTCAGCCTGCCAACTCAGAGAAGGAGGAAAGCAACCAAATTCTGCAGTGTCTGTACAGCCGCCCGGATGAGCCGTCCAGTGTGATGTGACTTCTACGAGCCGTTCAGATTCTGCGCATTTTCGTTACGTAACCAAAATGCAAACCACGCCCACAACTATAAAAGCGTGTAACTGCATGCGAGCGTCCGACTATCGTAGCACTGCGTGACATCGGACGCTCTTTGTCCATCTCCCTCCAGCAGCTGCCACTTTATTGAGGTTTTTGTAGTGAAATGAGGAGGAATCATAGAGATAACTTCTCATTTCAACTAACTGGATCAGCCGTTCTTCATCCGTGACTGTTTCCTACAGCGCTTTCACCTGACTTTCAATGCGAGCGACAGGAAGAAAATAGAAGCAGGGCGTCCAACAAATGTTCAGCTCAAAACGGCGCAGCGCCGCGTCGCTGCGGACAGTTAGGACAGTCCAATAGAAAATAAAGCAATGGAATTGATTTTGTCGCTGACGCTCGCTCGCATCGCATGCAGTTATGACACGGTAACTCCGCCAGCCGGAGCTTCCGCCATTTTTTGGTAGCGGTGTATCGCGTCATTCAGGCAGCCAATCAGCACAGAGCCTCATTATCATAGCCCCGCCCACTCAGAATCCTGCATTGATAATGAGGTTAGAGAATGGGACGATAAAGACATGGTTTAGAGGCTAAATTTTTTTATTTATTTAGCAAAAACAATCAAAAGCTTGTTTTTAAGACATTCAAGGCCTGTTTAAAATAGGGATTAGATGCCATAATAGGTCCCCTTTAAAGTTCATGCAAGGTTTGTGTTTCATCAAGTTTCATCATCAGAACCACCCTAGTACTGCGTGATCTGGTGGATCCTCCCAGACTGGTTCCCGATGATGTGTTGGCTGCACATGCGCCCAGATAAATCAGTAATTCAGAAAGAAATACCAAAGGTGACCAGGAGCAGAAGAACAGCGTGAAAGCTTGCTTCAAGGAGCCTGTTATCAGGAGAATCCCTCCACAGCTACTGCAGCCCAGTCACATGCCCACTCATGGGGAGCTGTGGTGCATATGACCCAGGACGTACTATGAAAACAATTGCGTTTGTGTCTGAAGATTCCCGGTCAGTTCGCAGACGTGGAAACACAAAGGAAAACCGTGAAGCTGTCTTTTGGACTTCCTTCAGTCCGCCCACCAGCCTGCGGTTGTTTTGAGGAGCCTGTCATCTATTTGCTTTAGTGATCCAGTTCTCACTTGGACAAAGATGAGTAAAGATTTTTTTTGAGAAATGCTTAGGTCCTTTGCAAGATAGAGATTTACCTAATGCCTTGCATTAAGATTTACCTATTGCAAGATAATGTGAATATCTGTAAACCAGTACATTTAGATGAGGGAACCCCTGCATCTTTATTTCCTACAGAGGCATAGATTAGGCTGATAGAGGCCTCCACTATTCCTTATTCCTGAATTTATCTTGTTTTTATATGTTTTTTTTAAAAAACATTATTGGTGATTCAACAACTTCAAATATTCCATCATCGTCCTGCGCTCTGAAACATCAGAACAGCTGGCCACGCTTGAACTAACAATGCCCTGGGAGGAGAGGTTGGAGGAGGCCAACGAAAAGAAGAGGGGAAAATATGCAGAGGCGATGGAGGATTGCTGCAGACGGGGAGGGGGGGCACCGTGTAAGCCTATCCAAGTGGAAAGCAGCAGCTTTGCGAGTAGATCAATGAGCTACCTGCAAAGCCTACCTCACCCAGGGCATCACTGGAACACGCAAAGAGAAAGTCATCAATAGAGCCACAGAAGCTGCAGAAAAGGCCTGGAGACGGCGGAGGGAGAGGGGACGGGTAGGGAGGGGGCTACGAGCAGATGCAGACCGGGGGAGGCGGGCTGAAGTGGACCGATCCCAAACCCCTCATGACTCCAGGTGCTTCACTGAAGATGTATCCAAGTACATCAAAAGATGTTTGATTCAAACATATTGGTGATTCAACTACCGGTACTTCAAATATTTAGATATAAACACACACACTGGAGTGTTAACTGGAGCAGAGCAGTGGATAAAACCGAGTGGCGACACTTCCATAGGACTCTGTTGTAAACCACACTTCCGGGTTATGGAGCCCTCTATAGTTCCATAAGTGGCGTTGATCCCATTGGATCCCGTTGATTTCAGTGGCCACGCGATGAAATATTGACCAATTTTAAGTCATTATGTGTAGTTATTATATCGGAGGCGCTTTTTATGTTAGATATGATTTTTTTTCTATTTTTAAATTCATACATTTAATAGACCAAAACATTGCACAGTGGTTTAAACACTTGTTTACCACTGAATTAATTATACAGGAGGACTGTCTCAGAAAATTAGAATATTGTGATAAAGTTCTTTATTTTCTGTAATGCAATTAAAAAAAACAAAAATGTCATACATTCTGGATTCATTACAAATCAACTGAAATATTGCAAGCCTTTTATTATTTTAATATTGCTGATTATTGCTTTATGCTTTATTGCTGTATGACATTTCTGTTTTTGTAATTGCATTACAGAAAATCACAATATTCTAATTTTCTGAGACAACCCTGTATTGTTAACCTCTGATTTAAATTTTTTTTTTTACATTTTTATATGGGATTTTGAGTTTAATTATTTTAGAGGTAATCCTGAAAGAGCCTTGTGAAGTTTCTGCTATCAATAGACTCCACAAATGGGGTAGCTATAAATTACATGAGCAGCAAAATCATTTTGTGGCTGTTCCTTTCCTTAGTTGTGTATGAGAGTCATGTTTTCTTCTTGCAGGGTTTGCTGTTGCTAAAGCGATGCCTTCTCCACCTCCAGGAATGGGAACAAAGTGACCACCCTTTTCTGAGTCACTTTTTGATTTAAAAGCATATGTCATCATCTGCTTGTCTTTCTTTTCTTTTATCAGAGAACAGTGGATGTATTTGAACGTGTGTGTCTCCCTCACAGGTCCCAGGTTCTCCAGCCCAAGATTTCTAGTCATTTCAATTTGCCACTCTGTTTTATCCACTGCTCAGAACTGGAGGTCCTGGTTTGACCTTTGCCCTCCTGTTTCCGTGACAACCACAACTTTGGCCAGCAGACATAAATCTGAGAACTTTACAGTAGAATACAACTTGGAGTTATTTTCTGGGATGAGGATGTTGATTCCTTATAAATGTGACTAGAGGGGAATAGTGACATCAAAAGTCCAGCGTGGCTACTGTACATCAGTCCAGACCCAGACTCAGACTCAGACCCTTCTCTCCCTCCTCACCGTGCTGCAGCCTTAAACCCGGCTCCAGCTCAGGACCCAGACCCAAACATTGTGCCATTCTCTGACCCTGACCCAACTATAGTAAGTGCAGCATCTGATCCCGACCCAGACCTTGCCCTAATCCAGGGCCCAGCCCAGACCAGGTAGCAACTCACAAACCAGTTCTCATTTTGAATTTTTTTGTCTTTGACTATCCTTTGAGCAGAATCTTTTTATTGATAAAGGACTTTGACTGCTCCTGCCTTCTAGTTGCTTTTATCTAGGTTCTTCTCCCACAGAACCGTTTCAATTGTCAAAATTATAATCACTGCAGAGGGAAATGGGCGGAGCTGGCTAAAGCCGATAACATTTTTATTCACCTCTTTTGCATTTAATGAAAATGTACCAACTTTTTGGGAATGTCATTTATCCTGAATTCCCGCTTGGTGCTCATGCCGACCAGCTTAGAACCCGTGACAAAAAAAGATTCAGATGCTTTATCTTGTGGAAGACACAAACTAATAAATTCAAAAGTTTAACAAACTGCCCAAAATTAAATGTTATAGTTTTAAAATGTCATCACTGTTGTGAGGAGAAAAACTAAATCATGAAATGATCTTATGTGTATTCCTAACACACAAACTTCCCCAGTATAAATACACAGCTCACTGTGCAGTTCAAAGGGAGAACTTGCAGATTTTAATGAGCAGTTGCATTTGGACGATTGTTGGCAAACATGACCCCAGCAGGTGATCCATCGGGTGGAATAAATGAAAAGATTTATATAAGAATAATTCAAAGGTAAGTTATACATCTTAGTATGAAATACAGCAGATCCTAGAAATGCCTTTTTATTTTCAAATATCTATTTCAATGTTTTAAGACCCAGAGTTTTGGGGTCTGCAGACACAGATCTGACTAAACCTGGACTTACAGTACCAGTACATGCTGTGATCCCCCTCATCACCTGAGGATCTGGGTCCAAAAATCTCATACAGCATGATGAGGCGATAGCTCGTTTTCACCACCATCATAAATCAAGTCCCTTGCTTATGTTAGAAAGATGGCCGAAATGCAAAACCCTCCTGTGTGAGAAATGTGTAGCGATCCAAGCCTGGTTTACACTTTAACTCACAGATGCATTCTCCCCAAATCCAGAGAGATTGAAATTCACATGACTTTTTTCAATAGGTCACACTTGGGGAGGAATGGCCGGCGGGCGCCCCATAAAGATACACATCTTATCCATAAACAAACCAAAGAAGAATTTGGGAGAGTCTTTAAAAGCAGGCGAAGTAGAATCCTCCATGAATAAGAAGTTACACCTTGGCAGTAACTGCCTGTCAAAAGCATCAGGCAAAAACATAGGAGGAGGTCCAGCAGGGCCGACACAACCAGGAACAAAGGACTGTAGTCGTAAAAATCACCACTTTGAGAAAACTGAGAAAAAACTTTAAAAATGGAATGTGTGAATTAACTCAGTGTTTCCCAACCCTGGTCCTCAAGGCCCACTGTCCTGCATGTTTTAGATGTTACCCTCTTTCAGAACACTGTGATACAAGTGATACAGAGTTGTGCAGACCTTGATGACAAGCTAATTAGGACCATTAATTAGAATCAGGTGTGATGATGAAGGGAAACATCTAAAACATGCAGGACAGTGTAGCCTTGAAGACCAGGGTTGGGAAACACTGAATTAACTTAACAAACCTTTAATGTGATTTCCCATTCTTTAAAATTAAAGTATCCAGTTCACCAGCATGGGTGAACTATTCTGTTGTTGTTCGTGCTATGGCTTTTTAAATGATATCAGGTCCTTTATTAAGTCACAGGACCACCCTAACCAGATGCTTTTTGTGTATTCGCTAAGATATAGTATGCATGAACACCATTTTTGCAATAGGTGTTAATGAGTTGCAGAGCGACGATTAGAAGACTTTCCCTTCCCGTTTTCGGATCATGTTGCAGAGAGAGGCTTCTGGGTTTCAGCCTTTGATAAGGCACTTCCACGAAACCATGTGATGATCATACGTACACCTGAATGTCACACTGGCTGGAAACAGCTAAAATACAAATACTGTTGCCACTCAAATATCTAATGATGGATTATTTCCCTCAATAATTACATTGTGTGTGTGTTTTATTTCTTTAAACAGGTGCATATTTCTTTCAAAGATGCACCTGGTCCCATCAGCCAGAAATAAAACACACTTCTCAGCTTTTACATTTTATTGAGAACTAACTAAGACCAGTGACATTTCCAGCCGTCACATTGATGCTGGTTTCAATGCAGCTGTTGACACATTCACTCCTGTCCATCGAGAATATTTACAGAGGATTCTGTCAATCCAAAGTGTACAAATACACTTACAAATACAAAGTGAACCGTCATTTACAACACTGGCCACATTTAACCTTCGCCTATCCTCTCATTTGTTTTGTTTGAGGTGCCTCTATTTCCCTCTCTCTCTCTCTCTCTCTTTCTCTCTCTAAAAAGCACAGGAGTAACTATGGCTCTTAGGAATACTAACACAATATTTCATACCTCTAGTTTTAAAGTTGAAACATCAGTGAGTCATGTAAAGTTAGCGCTTTGTTCCTACTTGGAGGGGCCCTGCATCTTCTATTTCTATCAGTGGAAATAAAAGCCTAATAAAATCAAGTGGGGAGCGTCTAATGACGTCTGAACGGCAGCAACATTAACGACGACTGAGTCGCAATGACTGCTGTTAAAAAACAGCCCTTACTGTGTCGCTTTCATTGAAGTCTTTCTTATGGTCTTTTGGTTTCTGCTGCGTGGAGGAACGTTAATGGACAGTATTCACATTAGATACGAGCGGTTATTTGTTTTTGCCTTTTCCATGGCAGCTCCTTTAGGAGCGGGAGAAAATGTCAGGACTGTAGTGGATGTGATACAAATAGCTCAGATTTTGTTTTTTTTAATTAAACCCCATGGAGCCAAAATTTAAAATATATATCCGGGAGAAGACTTTCAAATGACATTCTGCAACATGCTTGTCCTGTTTACAAAGGAATATTTATTAGAAAACGGGGCGAGGGTCATGGATTGCATGGCCAGCATAAGCGACACACACGTATGCAGTTAAATACACAACATTCACACTGACGCTCCAACTAGTTCACTTTCTTTGGTTTGTGATTCTTCCACATGATGACTGCAGTGAAGGCCCCTGTGGAGAAATGAGACATGACATGGAGTTAAACAGAAATGACTCTTATTCTTACACCTCACTGAATCTGACACGAAGAGAATTTAAATTAATTGTCTGGATCGTATTGCGAGTTATTTGTGCAGGTGCCATTCTTGGAATGAGGACAACTCTACATAAGTGTCCTAATAAGGATGTTTGTTTCCTCTGTTGTACACTGCACCTCACATAACTCATAACTGACACAGCAGCAGAATGTAGATAATAACACACACAGAAACACAAACATTCATATCACACAAAAACATGATATTCCTGCTTTCAAGTAGATAAGTTGCTTAAGTATCAATGTTCAAGCTTGTTCTTTTCATTTTACAATACTGACCTATGCAGAGAAGCAGTATTACTGCTGCGACACCAGGGAGGAGAACAGAGTACTCTCGAGGAAGGAAGTACTTGTGTAGTACGTAATCCTTATCCACGAACGGCTGCAGAACCATAAAACATATTATGCACACACATCTTCTCAGAGTCATTTGAAGAGACACTTCATTCATCATGTTTCGTTGTTTAAAATGAAAAGTGAGTTAAAAATAAAATGAAATATTATTATCATCAGGCAAAAACATTTAGTGCAAAATAATTGCTTATAAAAAGCAAACTCTTCCACCCTTTGGTTGGTAGTTCAGTTACATATTAATCAGAATAAACTTTATTGAGAATTTCCAACACCTGTAAGATCAATTTTACTTGAATTTTACGGACTAAAGCATAACTTACCAGTACGATGACCCAAACAGAGTAGTATGTAAACAGTAGGAGGCTGAAAAGAACAAGACTCATGCCAACAGCTTGATCCACTCCGGTAGCCTAAAAACAATTACAAATAAGTAGACGATTAATTGGAGGCTGTTAAATGTCTATTTCTATTTTCAAATTTGTTTTCCTTCATTTGCATGTCCCTTATTTACCAATTTTACACTTTGCACCAATTTCAAAGTCTCCAAAAATGATACAGAGAGCCCACAGAAGACACGTTTTTACAAGCTTTTACAAAAAAACCCTCCGACTGATTAACTTACATTTAATAAGAGCAATTTTCAGCTTGTAACTTTAGCTTAAGAAAGGAGGTCAAAGCCAATCGTTGTGGTATGTAAAGCTGAAGGCTTTGCAAAAAACATGACTGTCTTCTTCTGTCATAACCAGTATGTGTTGAAGGTGGTGAACTCCGTAGCCCCCTCGAGCACCGCGGGAGACTCATCACAGTAGTGCTGAAGAAGTCCACCAAGTATTTTACTATTAACTGGTAGGATTTCTGTGCAGATGCAACCCTGATATATATATATCTTTTGTTTTTTGTATAGAGATTAAATTAATTTTGATAATAGTGACATTTAGGGGGTAGGATTTAATACGTTTTTACTTCTTCCTACTCCTTTCCGAGCATGTTAATTATGAGGGATGCATGTTTTTATTTATATATTTTTGTCTTTTTTTTTCTTACTTACATCTATTTATTAAATTTCAACACAGCAATATGGTTCAAATACCAAAATGATCAACTTGTTCTGAGACAGAAAGTAAATGACATGTAGCAGATTAGAGGAAGCTATGACAGTTATTTATTATTATTGCTATTATTACTATTATTATCATTATTATAAACCTGATTTATACCACAGAGCTTTCAATTAACAGCTATCCTTTCTTTTTTTCATAGACAATAGAAAAATCAGTCCTTTTTCACCATGTAAACCTCAAACAGACGCAGTTTGTCTGATTCAAATTCAGAAGTGGACTTTTAAAGGAGCCCCTACATTTCTCTGTAAATCCCCAGATGTGAACATGTCTTTATGAAGTTCCTCCCACTCACGTCACACCTGGGTGTGCAGGACTGTCCTGTCCAGCCAGAAACAGCAGCTTCCCACTCATCTGTTTACCAACACTCTTCTGGTTTGATTTCAGACTGGTCAACAAAAGACTCAATCCAAAACCATGCGTTTATTTAAAGAGAAAACAAACATCATCATCATCATCATTGATGAGGGATTTAGATAGATTCATTTGAGTTCAGACAATAGTTTAATTCTCTGTTAAGCTTCCAGACGGCGCTTAAATGGCTCTAAATGCAAAAGGGAGTCAAAACTGGTCAAAAGTGAAGCTACATATTAACATAAGTTTGTCTTGTCCTCGAAAAATGAAACTATTCGCTCACAATCTGCACTTATATGAGTGTTTTTAATCTTACTCACCATTTTGAAGCAGCCAGCAGGGATCACTGACGTTTCCTGCAACTCTTCTTCTTCGGGACGTACACGGACGACATCCATCTGGGGGTCTTTACCGCCCCCTGGCGGGAAAACCTGAACACTGCAGCGCCCCGGTTACACCAGCCTCGGCGGCCTCGGCGGCCCTCGGTGCCCTGCAGCGGTGCCAGAGGCCTTGTGTTGGCCTCCAGACTCCCTGGATCCTAGCCCAGGGAACCACCCACAGGATCCAACAGATATTCAATTCCCAATTCCTAGATTCAATTCAATATCCCAATACTAGACACTCCAGGACACCCACAGATGTCCTTTTGTCTTGGAAACACAAGGAGGACCTGTTTTAAGTAGGGTTGCCAACTCCCTGAAAAATAAATAAGGGACACCTCATCCCGATTGCCTTCACCTGGCGTGGTGAATTTTTTTGCCCCTTTTTTCTGTGAGTAAACGATTTTTTAACTATTTGACTCGAACCTGAATTGAATTAGATGCATATTTTTGAATGCCATGAACACATGGAAAACAAATTATTATCCAGCAATTCACTTTAATACAAAATAACAAAATGAACTGAATAAAATAAGTGTCTTTCTTCAACAGAAACCTGTCCTGCTTAACTGCTTAAAATAGTATACATTAATATAAAATAGAAAGAAAGCAGAACATCCATTCTGTAATAGTGCACATTTTTAGTGCAATAACAAAAGTGCAAACAGAAAGTCTGTAGAAAACTTGTAAACATATTGTATTTGTGCCTCAAAGGCCATGACTGTAGGCTAGGGTTGTAGTAAAACAGAAAAAAATAACTTGAACTTGAACTCAACAGCTCAATGCCATTTTCCATTGGCATTTTATGACTATTTTTTGACTCTCACAGTAATACTGCACAAAGTGTGTCTCTTTTCAGCTCAATACGGGACGCGTACTTTAGTTTATGAATGCAGGATGGTTCCGTTTTCCAAGGGACTACACTCCAGGAACCCACAGATGTCCTTTGTCCCGGAGCACAAGGACCTGTTCAGTTTTAAGTGACTGCTCGTAATGGGAGCAGTACACTGAAAATCAAAGTCACTCAAGGCCCCATGCTCTTCAATAGGAACAAGCAGGTAACTGTATATAATGGCTGGATGATGGAAGTCATTCAAAGCCGCTTCAAGTGCTCCCTTCAGTTTAATAGGATATAATTCGGGGAATTAAAAAAACCCAAAACAAACAAAACTTTCCAAACTGGACAGAAGAGCCAAATATGGACTATTTCTTCTGGTGGCAGATACTATATTCATATTTTTACCAACAGAAATGATTCAAAAGTATATTCTGAAGTCCTGCGAAAGTGCATTTCTCTTATTTTTCTATGGTTTAAGAGAACATTGGATCACCGAGCGGTGCTATTCCGTCGTGGTCGTCCCCCCCGTCCCAATGATCTCACCTAGATCAAATCATCACGTTGAGCCTCAAAAGAATTTAGACATTTTGACTTTTTATTAGCTTTAATCTCAGTGGTGTTACCAATTAAAGAGATGTCCCCTAACACTTGAAACGACTGAGGGGCATACTTCTGAATCAGATCCTGCCTATTTTGGGTCATCACAAAAAAAAGCAAAAAAGCACAAGAACTTCTTCATTTCATGAAACCTACGCAATCATTTTGTTCCCAGTGACGGATATCTTATCTCCGAATGCGACTCCTTAACTTACTGATAACATAACGAACACACAAGGCCAGGGAAAGGCGGCGCACAGGCCCGGCGGCCGTCGGCACGCGGGCTGTAATGAGGCAGCATTACCCATGTGGTGCAGAAAATGGCTGGGAAATGAGTGGACGAGTTGAAAAGGTTACACATCCTCATTTCCCACACCATCCTCGTTTTCTGGAGGGAGAAAGCAGCGGCGCGGTCGGATGAGACTGCTGGAGGAGTTCAGTGGAAGAAAGAGAAGGATTGAGCGGTAGCTCGTGTTCTCCGGAGTCTCCGTGACCTCTGGCTGATTGGGCTTGTTGATCCTGAGACGGCTGGAATTTGAAAGCTTGAAAACTGCAGCTGCAACAGTTCGCTTGATAGTCATAATAGTGAGAATGTGGCAGAAAGACTGGCGGTTTCATGATTTACTGACATTTAATGAAGATAAAATTTTAAAAATTAGCCACTATGAATTATTTAGTGATTAACCAGCCTGAGATGTGCCAAATAAGAATTCATTTACATAAGAAGTCATTTACTTTGGACCCCACTGTGAAGTGTTTAAAAATCTTTCGGTATGAATATAGAAAACAGGAGCTTTGTGCAACTTTGCAAGTAAACACTTACTACATAAATATATTAATCAAAAGGCTCCACAATTGCATTTTTTAAGAACTCAGTATCCTACCCCTAAAGGATGTGGAGCGCTGCGTTTTTTAATCCTCGTCTAAAATCACTGTTTCTTGTTTTAAACGACACCCCCTAGGGCTGTGCGATTAAGCGATTTTAAATCTAAATCGGATTTATTAATCAAGACGATGTTAAAAAAAGGAAAATCGGAAAATCGATTTTCCTTTTTTGCAGCTGGCTGCATTACAGACAGAGCTCGTCTAGTCATCTTTGTTTGGTCAAGAAAATTGTAAATGTTGTCACTTTACTAAACTCAAGGAGGATTTACAGTATCTTTCAATTGCACTTCATTCCCAATAGGGAAATTTGTTTGCTATTTTTCTTTAAAAATAAAGATAAAATATTTGAAACATTTTGATTTGTAATTGTCATTTTAATAAAGTTAAAAAAAAATATTTGAAACAATTTATTCCATTGTCTTTTGTAGTTTTACCAAAAATAATCGAAATCGAAAATCGGATTTTCAGAGAAAAAAAAAAAAATCGGGATTTTATTTTTGTCCAAAATCGCCCAGCCCTACTACATAAATATATTAATCAAAAGGCTCTACAATTAAATTATATTTTATGAACTCAGTACGCTACCCCTAAAGGATGTGGAGCGCTGCGTTTTTTAACCCTCGTCTAAAATCACTGTTTCTTGTTTTAAAAACGACACCCCCCATCCAGAACAGTCACAGATCAAGATAAACCAGGGTTTTCCTTTTTTAATCATAAATCACTGCCTTACAAAACTGCCATGTGACAATCACTCGCTAGACATTGCATCCTGGGGTTTGAAAAAAAATTAAATAATATCAATAAACAGGGTGGCAAAAAAAATAAAAGCTCCTGCCCGATCACTTGACATGTAGTTGATGTGTACGTTTCAGATCTTTGTGTTTTCATCCGTGCACATGGCTCCGGAGCAGACTGGCAGCGGAGCGGCTGCTTCTGTAGTGTTGCAGTAAAAGCATCCGTGGCTTCAGTCATTTTCCGTGCCTGATTGCCATAGCGACCCGTCAATGGTTGTCACAGCTACTTGTTCTCAGAGCTCCTGGAGAACCTCCATGGGCCCGTCTGTCCTCTGCGTGCCACTGCAGACAGGCGTCACTGCAGACGATGCTGCCTCCTTTGGTTTGGATTCCTGGGGCGGTCGTCATGGCGACCTGGTGTTCAGGACCTGGACAGTCTTGCGCCCGTAGTGCCAGTAACTGTAGCCCGAAGCTGCTGTAGTTACAGCTGTGATATACCTGGAATATAATCAATGACATGAAATGTAATAAACACTTTTTTCTTTAGAAACTCTGGTCATATTTTGTTTCAACTGCTACTTGAAAGGTATTCGGTTGGTGAGGTGTCAGTGACTCTTATTGTTGTTAAGACTGATGCATGGCTGCTCCAGGTGGCAGCATCAAGAAAACACGATCAGACGCAAACCCTACTGTCACTATGTAACAAATAAAGTATTTGGTACCGGTATTTCTGAGCCAATATCAATTTAAAGGGGACCTATTATGAAAAACACGTTTTCTTTTGCTTTAACATATATAAAGTGGTCTCCCCTCAGCCTGCCAACTCAGAGAAGGAGGATTTACATCGGTTGGCCTCCGATGCGTGAAAACACGCCCACAACTAACTCCGCCGGCCGGAGCTTCCGCCATTTTTCCATAGCGGTGTATCGCGTCATTCAGGCAGCCAATCAGCACAGAGCCTCATCATCATAGCCCCGCCCACTCAGAATCCCCCATAGATAATGAGGTTAGAGAATGGGAAGGTAAAGACATGGTTTAGAGGCTGAATTTCTAATTTATTTAGCAAAAAAAATCTAAAGTTTGTTTTTAAGACATTCAAGGCCTGTTAAATATTGGTATTAGATGCCATAATAGGTCCCCTTTAAGTAAGTATTTAAATAGAGTGATCGACTGGTAGTTCTCGACCCCAAAATCATAATATCACAATGAAAAAAATAATCACAAAATCATAATCTGAGCATTTCCAGGTTGAGTTTCACAAATCTTTACAGTACAGTCATTTATCATAAATCATATGAAGTTCAAAGGAAGCATCTATAAAGCAAATACTAAATCCTTTGTCCCTTTGGCCTTTAACCCTTCAATGTAGTCCCGTTCTGCAGCGACACACTGCTCAGTGCTCCTGTCACCTCGAACCCTCTCTGGAAGCCCCGTTTGGAAAATGTTCTGGTCTGCAATTGCCATTCAAACATGGATCACAAATGCATAGGAGCAGAGCTTAATTTGTACCTAAGCAACAGCTGCACCCGAGGTTCTGACGGAGAAACCCAACAAGAGGAAAAGTCTGGCAAATTAAAGACCAAGGATTACATTCACAGAAGTGAAAGATCACTCCTCTGGGTCAGAGCATCGAGAGTTATACTCTGTGTCCTGAGATGTGTGTGGCTCAGTCAATGGTTCAGATAACCTGAGCTGCTTCACATGGATAATACTCATTGGACATTAAAAAAAAAAAAAACAACAACTCATTCCTCAGCACCTAGTGCACTTGCCAGATCTGATTCCCTGCAACATCCCCCTCTTGCCAAAAAGAGAGAAAAATCCCGTGGAGGAAGGGCCACACTCCGGACTCAACTACTGGACTTTATAGGGAGCTTTCAGTGTGCAGAGTTTGGTTAGCTGCACAACAGAACCTCTTGGATCAGCCAAACTGAATCAGGTATGGCGTTCATCATTTATAGCTGCAGTCTCAGAAGTTTTAGAGCTCAGGTGTAAGGACTGAATAACACCTGCTATCATGTCAGTCAGTTCAACAATCTGCTGAAGTAGATTTGTATAAAAATATGGACTTCTGCAGCACGATTAAATACTTGCCCTGAGCCCAATTTCTACTCCAACTCACTGAGGTGAAAATTAAAATGAGTCAACACACTTAACTAAAACAACCTGCAGGAACAAGCAGCATTTATGTGCTTGATAGTGATGAAAAGGCTTGTATTCATTCTTAGTAGCATCACTGTGAGTATTGCAGGACAAGTAGTTGACATCTGTGTGTGTGTGTGTGTGTGTGTGTGTGTGTGTGTGTGTGTGTGTGTGTGTGTGTGTGTGTGTGTGTGTGTGTGTCTCTCACCATAAGCACTGCAGCAGGACACTGTCTGTATAATGAAAGACTGGAGCTGCTAGAGAAGCTGCCACCAGGCAGAGCTGGATGGCTGTGTTGATCTTTATTACAAAACAGAAATAAGAATCAGAGGAAAAACACACAGAGTCGTAAAAAACAACCTTTGATTCATGTTGAGATAAAAGGTTAACCTGCATCCGCTCATCTTACAAATGCAGAATCATCTGATAAAATCATCTTTTATAATGACTGAGGAGTGCAGAAGTGCAGCTCACAGTCACTAATGGCTCATTAAATGTGCAAAGCACAATTTTGGTGAATCTATATAAGAAAATACTGTATCCATACATAAATGTAAACAGAAATAACCACACTATTTGACAAGAGTTTTATTAGCTGAAGCACCAGCAACTAGTAGGGCTGCCACCAACGATTATTTTGTTGTCAATTCATTTATTGATTGTTTTTTTTTCCCGATTAATTTAACTTTTTTTTTTTTTTAGATGAATCATATGATTCTTTTCCCCCCACTTTTTGATACATCTTTCTGTTAAATGCCAGCAAAAAAAAAAAGCCATTATCACAATTTTTCACTTTTAAATGTGAAAAAATAAAACACATTTCATACATAAACCAAAGCAAAAGTGTCTTAGGGCATCATTTGGTTTTTTCAGAACAATCTCCATAAATCTAAAGAAACTTATTCAAAGCCTCCAAAGTGCAAACACAGTTTAAGACATCACTTTGTGTAAAAGTCCATCATTCTAACATAAATTCTGCCCAAAGTTTTAAGTCTCAATGGTTTTCCATCACAAGCTGCACACATTCACATTGAATTTTACTTTTTTAATCTTAAATGGTCTTTTAACAGGTGATAGCACAAAGAGAGGTGTATATTTACCAACTGTTATATTTGACAGACAGCACAAACATGGCATTAATAGAAATCAATATTGTTTAGTTTTAAGTGCTTAAAAATTACCCAAATAGGCTGGAACATTTTAAAGCAGGTAAGCCATTAGCATCATCGTTTTATGTTTTACACCAGAAAATTATCAAGCCACGACTTACACGTGAAAACTAAGAAATAAACTACATTTAATCCCACTAATGTGTTTACTGTCATTTAATAATGAGGTAAATGCTTATATTGTTGTGGTACAGAGCAACATTTAGTTGGGTTTCTCCTTAAAAGAGTTTGAAATTTAACAGTCACTTTGTGATTAACTACGTCAGTCTAAGCGTTGTTGGTGGGTCTGTGTTTCTTCTATTACTACCAGTCCCGGTATGGGCATGTAAGTTCTGGTTGTTTTATCAGGAAAAAAAACAATTCGTCTACAGGAGCTAAATCATACACATCCCTCTACTAAGTTGTTAAATGTTAAAAACTGGTACAGGTATGTTTATCCTTTTCCGAGCCCACATCCCCCCCTGAGTGTGCTGTTGCTGCCTCACCTTGCTGAAGAGAGTGGGCTTTAGCTGCGCTGTGGTGTAGCAGGGGTTAAAGAACTTACTAAGGGTCACCTGTGGAAATACAAGAGATCAGAAAGCATATTCTAAGGTTTTCAACAGCAGAGCAGCCGCTGTTATCCTGAGTATTTAGAGAGCAAAGTGGGATTTTCTTAAACTTTATAAATAACATTGATAAGGGGAAAGAAATAACGTTGCTACTAGTATCAGTTGAGACAAGTGTTGGTGTTATGAGGGAATGTGCTTCTCACCGGTGGAGGTACAGTCTTGTATCTGACCCAGAAAACAGCAGCGATCAAACCGATGTCTCTGGAAATCACGAGAGCCGTCAGTGGAGCTGAAACAGAGGGCGTGGTTTCAGAGACTCGCAGACATTTAAAGGTCTCTTGAGTTGTTGCAGAAATGAAACTGCACCAGGCTGGAGACGTCAAACACACCTGGTATGAGTTCAGCATAGGTGAGACTGACGTATAAAACACTGATGAGGATCTTGTCAGCCAGCGGGTCGAGGGCGCTGCCCAGAGCAGACTTCTGCGTGGGCCACGTCCTGGCGATGTAGCCGTCCAGCTGAGACACAGACAAACGCAAAATAATACCCAACAAAACTCCAAGTCACAACAAAATAAGTAGAAATATTCACATAATATGCCTACAGACAGTAGCGTTCATGTGTTACATGTCCAAAACCTATTTGGGCGTTATAAAGATTGCATTACCAGGTCAGTAGCTCCGGCGAGTATAAACAGAGCCAGACTGAGGTCGAAGTGTTGCTGGATGATCAGGTGACCGAGGAACGGAGCCAACAGGATCCGACACACGCACAACAGGTTGGGGATCGTCCATGGGTTCTCATACTGCACAAAAACAGGTTGCGTACTTCAATTAAAAGAGTTCAGTGGTTAAACACACACATGGCACCATAAAACACATCTTTGTAAAGACTGTTCAAGGATCTTAACCGTTTGGCATGAATCTGTGTAGTTCCTGTCTGTTTGTCCTTGAGTCCAACACCAGCAGTCAGTGGGTTTTTTTTTTAAAATCAACATCACATTGAAATGTAACTTTTCATGTGTCTCATGTGAAACTTTGAAGCTCATAGTATTTCTGTAACAGTAATAATATCTCTCAGGCCGTTTCTGTAAACGCCTTCCATGTTACTCATTGCTTTACTTTTAATACTTGAAGTATTTTTAGACTGTTGTTTAGGTTCATGTCAATGGTCACCAAAATGTGAGGTAAAATGGTTTGCCTGAGTAATCAACCAGGACAAATGTACATGTATATGTATATAGACCAGGTTAAAGTGAAAGGGACCGGTTCATTTTAGCCATGACTACTTTTACCAGGGTTGCTCACTGATTGGAGGGGGGAGTTATTATTGCAATTTTATTTTGGTAACGACAGTTTCAATTATTACCCACTGACTTTTGAACCATATTCCATTAAATCAAAGTAAACTTTTTAAAAAGTCAAAATTTAACCTAAATAAAAAGGATTCGGGCCAACAGAGTCAATACTTTCCCATTGATGTAAAGCACTTTGAGCTACAATTCTTGTATGAAATGTGCTATACAAATAAAGTTTTATTGTTATTATTATTTTAATACTGGCAGAGCTGCTAAGTAATCTTTTACATATGTTTGGCCAGAAATGACCTTGACGTCAATTGGGAAACACTCACTCATGGCCATGGCGCGTTTATGTTAAGTGTGCTTGTTATTCAGAAAGAATATGAAGCAAAATAGTAGTTTTTACTCAATTACAATGTTTTTGTGATCACTGGGAGCCAAAAATGAAATCTCAATAAAATTGCAATTAACTGCACCTCTTTAGCTTTTACCTGCTAAATAAATCCATTATCCACCAAAATACCACCATCTAATGAATCTTGTGCTGCACCAACAAGCTCCATTTATTCACACCCATGATGGCAGTTTGACACTTTTAAAGTCTTTCATCGTATGAACAGAGAAAAACAAGTAAGCTGTAAATGTAAATTACCTTTTTTTAGCATTTACAAAGCTAGCAGAAGTATCAAAACAGTTTTTAAAAAGTTTCACATGCAGCAATACAAATCAGTAAGCCATTAGTAAAAGATTATAATTTGTCTGGCCTTATTCTCTCTTTTCTGGATGGTCCACTTACAGCCGCCTCAGTTTTTAGGAAGAAAAAGTTTGAAACAGGATCTTTGCTCTGTAATTCCTCCTCCAAGTTCATATTCAGACGTTTCAGGGCATCCGCGATCAGTGATTCACGAAGCCAGCTTGGAGACTGGTCCAGGGCAGGAGTTAGACGTTACATTTATTCCCTTATTCCGTAACGGCTCTCACAATCCACCATCCTTGTTGAGACTGAAGCGGTGTCCTCATATCAGGGACAAACCTAAGCTTTTATTCCCTCCTCCTCTAACTACATGGGTTTCTTCCCATAAACAAAAACTAAAATATGCTGGTTTACAGATTGTGACAGAAAAACCCAGGAACAAGTATATTAATCTTTTCAATAATCATAAATATATGGTCACGTCAGCAGATATAAATTGGAAGATGAACAGAGAAAGAGCAAGATGAACTCTCCAACTGACATAGTGATACAACTCCAACAGCACATCAGCTGTAATCATGATCATAACTATCATAAAATAAACACTACAACCCTCTCAAACTCTGTTTTTCTAAACAATGACCTCCACAAACATTCCGTCAAAGAATCAGAGATTAAACTTGTTCATCTGCAGCTCAGGTCCAAACAAAAACTACACTGCTTCACAGAGGCAACTGAACATGATTCTCAGGCATTTTTGTTGGTTAAACCGTCTTCAGCTATTGTTAAAACCATAAAACTAATAGTATAGTAATTATTATATGTCCACCCTGTTATTTATATGCATCGTGTAGGTGTAAACACCATTATCTGACCTCAGTTGAAGACTTTTACACTTGTTTCTGTTGCAACCTCAGCTTACAGAAATAATATTTAGTAAATATTATTTCTCTAAGCTGTTTTGTATCTACATATGTAATTGTAGCTAGTCTCGTAAAAAATCAAATAAGAATTGCTTGATTGTCATTTAAAAAGTACTCCTCAAAATTTCAAATGGATATATAATAGTCCATGCTTGTGGTATTATTTACACATTGGTGTCTCCTAAAGTTGCCCCTCCTGACCCTTGACCCTCACCAGCAGTGCAGTTAATATCGATAACCAGGAAACACATAAAAAGAAGGCTATTGATCTCTGGTTAATGACGGAAGCTGAACTCAGAGGATTTCCAGCAGATCATGAGCCCATTCCTGGGAGGACTTCCTAAGGCTGTGGCTGTTTATTTTCTGTTGTCTTTTTGACACCTCAACAAAGGCAGAGGCACATTTATTTATAAGCACATTTCACACGATGAGCATGGACTCAATGTGCTCACACATCTTTTTTTAAATCTGCAGCCCATTATTGTAACTGTTTGTGAACCTTTCATGTGTGTGGCAACACGCAGCCTCATCCAGAGGAACCTGCAGGCAGATCTGCTGCTTTTGCCTGAGACCGATTTCCACCTGCACAGGTGTGTTACAGTTTCATTTCCCACAGTCTTCGTGTTAATGCGCATGCGTCAGTAATACTGACTAATACTGACTCAGTATTGGACCCACCAGTTCTTTGAACTTGAACAGTCCCTCTCCCGGTACCGACCCCGGTGCCGGCCCCTGTGCTGACCCCGGGTCCGACCCCGGTTCCTGCGGGTGTGTGGGCTCCGCTCCGCGGGGCGGCCCCCCCTCCTTCCCGCTGCAGAGCCCCCTCTCCCCGGGCAGCGCGGCCCGGGCCGCGGCTGACCTCCGCTGACCTCCCGGCCCCTGCAGGAGCCGGGGCTCCCCCTGCGGCAGCAGCCCGCCCCAGCACGCAGCCGCGGGGCCGCCCTCCGTCCACCTCAGCCGGCGGAGCCCCGAGCAGCCCGAGCCGCCGCCCGCCGGGAGCCGCGTTACCCCCGTCAGCTCCGGGGCGGGCGAGTGTCTGAGCCGCCATAGCGCGGGGCAGCGCCCGCACACGCGGCCGGGCAGCAGCAGCGCGGGGCCGGGGACGGGAAGGGTCGCCGCCCCGCGGAGCAGCGGCGACGACACCCGCCGCAAACACGTCGTTATCATCATGGTCCTCCTGTTACCGAGCTGCTGGCCTCGCAACCCGCGGTGGAGCGGTCATGGCGGGTCTCCGGTTCATATACAGGTGCAGTCACCGCGGTCCTTCAGCAGGCTGCCATGCTGCCGTAAACAGACACCTCAGCTGCTGTCGTAAAATGTTTTTATTTTTAACATCATCCAATACTCTCAACATAATACAAAGAAAACTAAGACAGAAAACGGAATACTTTAGGAGAAAATCTTAAACACATATTTGACCCGAATATTACAAAAATAACGACATCAGTAGTTCCAGGCTTTTGCTGTTGAAAATAAGTAATGACGATGCGAGTGACGATGCATTTCACAATAAAAGCATTGACAAAATTAAAAACGTACTTTTGATATAAGAACAAAAAAAGCAAACTGTTGTTCAGGGTAAGAAACATTTATTAATTAAATATTGTATTAATATGTACACTATACAGACTCAGCTATTAAATGATATACAGAATGCTAATGAACAAAGGAGCAAAGAGATAACACTATCTTCATCAAACTACTGGACAAATAGCTGATCGAAATCAACATTTTAAACTAAGTTATGCAATTTAGAAGGGATGTATAGGCAGTGTCATACTACAAAAAACAGGATGTTAATAAATATGAGTATAGATTTAATCAAAGTGTCCAAGTTTCAGCTGGTAAAAAATAAGAAAATGTAAAAATGCCAAAGAAACTGTATATTTGGAAATAAAAACTATTCCAATTATGTAGTTCAAAACCACTTAATACTTTACATATATACATAAACATACACCTCATTTTATTTACATAAATATATTCCTCGAAACTGGTAAATTTGTTTGTATTACAAAATCACCTGTCTAAATGGAACATGTGCAACTCCCAACACTATTTATAATCACTTTTAAAGTATTTAACAATTTGGGTACAGTTCGATTTACCATGTAATTATGGTTATAAAATTGCATAAACATTGAAGACGGCATTAATCTATCATTGCATATTTATCAAAATGAGTGCTGAAGTGGTAAGAGACTGAGTTACATTTGCCACATGTCTTATTTAGATTAGCTTTTCCTTTCTGGTTGGTTTGTAGACCTGCAGGAAGTATATGAATGTGTATATACTAACATACATATACATACACATGTAAACAGTAACCCCCTGCAGAGTTGTTAAATGTTTGAAGAAAATGAACCAAACATGTCACCCCAAGCACTGACCTTGTGTCTAAATCTCTCTGTATAAGTGTTTTGTGGTTGTCTGTGGTCAGACAGTCTGCAGCTGATACAGCTTTGGCCCTTTCTTCAGCAGGAAACCCTGTTCGTTCAGGGAACTCAAGAGACCTTGAAAATCCATAACCTGCAAAGAATCAACAATTGACTGATTAAAACTTCAGCTATAAATATAATAACAGTGTTTTAGTATGCACAAATATCAAAATTAATTGCATGTATTATCAAGCAACGTGTGGAGAATTGCAGTGCTTAACCCTTTAACACCTGACGTATGAAATGATGCACAGAAAATCTTTTTTTCATTTGAAATGTTTTGTTATATATTGAAAATAACCCACCCCCCGTCTTTAACAGATTCTAAACCATACTTATTCTGTATCATAATGAAAACATTGGGTATTGTACAGTATGTATTTTTTCTTTATTTTTCTTTATTTTTTAATTGTTTAAAACTTTTTTTCTTTTGATTATGGGAGTGATACAGAAGTGTCAAAAATTCCTGTATCAAATTTGATACATCCAGCAACAAATCGTTGAAGGAAATGGGGACTTCCCTATAAACAGTAACACTGTTGCAGACATGATTTGACTGTTCAATACAAATGCTTTATAAAGACAACTAGGTGCTTTGACAGACTTTTATCCTTTTCTCCCAGTTTCCAACCATAGATTGCAATTTCTTCTTTTTTTATTCTTTTAAAGCAGCATTCTGTTCTACTTTTAAAAACTATTGAAGTTATGATATAATAATTAATTACCAACAGTCAAAATTAACATTAAGATATGTGCATCTTTCATATGTGCAATTTAACTGGATTGTTTCACTGTATTTATACGTGCTTTTACCTTGATGTTCATTTTATCAGCCACAGATCGAAGTGTGTGTAGATCAAACTCCTTCTGAGTGGTCCTCTGAGCGTGCACATGCAGGGCATTAACAAGTCTCTTTGCAGCACTGCGCTGACTCATGCCAGATCCAAGCTGAGAGCGCTCAAAGTCCAGATTGCCCAGACCATCTGAATACGTGTCAGCCAAGCTGAAACACACAAACAGAGGGAGACCTTTATATCACAGACCAGCATGCTGTGACTTAGCCTGTAACTCAGTCAAGCATTATCTATGTTGGGACATTTTGTACTAAATATTAAAAACAACAACAACAACAAAAACACAACGATGGAATGTTTGTGTTCCAGTAAGAAAAAGACAAGATCCAACCGACGCTCCCCCTTTAAAGTCGACAACAGACCAGCATGCGACTCTGAAGTACTAAATAAACCTGCATTTCAAAATAACTTGTCTAAATGTTGTTCACTGTGTGCGGCGTATCAGAAGTGGAAATAAAGACATGACCAATGCAAAGTTACTTGGTTGTCAATCTGTTACTCCTCCACACTCAAGCTAATCCAAATGGTAAAAAAGCAAGGAGCCAGCTGAGTTACATGCCAGGTTTGAGCAGAGACACGTGCAACAAGGGTAAGAGGTTTCAGAAAATATTACAGTATGTAACACAGTCATATAACTATATGTATTACATTAACTACCTGGACTTTCTTTTCTTCTTTCTAATGAACAGAAAAGTGCTGACTTTATTTCTTACATGATCAGGACTTTGGCTGTCAGTGTTTGCTGTTGACTGATATATCTGCTTGATACAGTATGATCAAGTGAAAAGAAACTGAATGATTTATAAAAAAAAAAAAAAAAAAACAGCATCTCAGTGACTTGTATAATGGGTAAGAAACAATCCTGATTTAAAATGGTTTAATGAATCTTATGATACTGAAGTTAACAGGGAGTGGTCCCTTGGACTGTGGACAGTGTTAGTGCTGGTTGGAGTCAGTAGGATTGTAATCTTCCTGATTGATTTAGCAGCATGTTGACTGTCTGGCAATAGTGATGTGGTTGTGTTTTCAATTTCAATATGACAAAAAAAAAAACGTTGATTTAATATAGTCAATAACGGCCCACAATGAGACAGGCTACTGTCATTACTACTAACAGTTTTTAAGTCTGAATATGTGAATTGACATTTTTAGTAAAGCTGGTTCACTGAGACGTGTAAAATGTAGAAACCAAATTTCAAAACAAAAGTTGACTGTATCCTTTTCTACGACTTTACAGCATAAAATACCATGTTATCAGTAATCATTTATAATTACTAACTTAACTTTCTACATGTTACATTTACAGTCTCTTTTCAATGTTTTAGGAGGCACATGCAGATACAATGATTGCAGCACTCACCTGTGTTTCATGATCTCCACAACATCCTCAGCATCGCTTTTTGTAGCCGTTTCTCTGAGCTCTAACTTGGCTCTTGCCTACATAAAAGCACAGAGAGAACACACTGGTAAGAAAGTTGAATCCTCTTCTAAAACTATTACAGAGAAAAGTATTATTTTGTAGTTTTACTTGTATATTTCCAGCTGTGTTGGGTAAACTTACCTCTGTAAGTCGAATTAAAGACTCCAGCTGCCGTGTGGTGATGGGCGTAGCGTCTGCAGAGTTCGCCTGAGATCTCAGTGACAGATAGAAGTCCTGAAGGGTCAGTGCCGCCTCGGGAGAGAGCGTGGGATGAACATACTGACGAGCGTAGCTGATGTACTTCCTTAACAAGCATGCCGGGATCACGTCCAAACTTTCACCTGCAGGGATCTAGAAACAGATGCACATAATTGATACAGGCAAACAAATCTAGAGATGAGATGCAATACTGCAGCACCGCCGGTTCCTCTAACACAGAATACAATGTGTGATGATACTAAAAATGTTGAACTTTGGAAGACTGCACTGCCTCGATGTTCAGCTGGCGTCGGCATTCCACACTCATGAGATAAAGTATGTTGACGATTTCTACATGTTTTAAAACGGCAAAGGCCAATGAGAGCCTGAAGGGATTCATCCACATCCTGCTGCATCCAGACTACTTGGTGCCAACCTCTGTCCCAGCCTTGAGTTGTTATACGTAAACAAGAAGATGTGGATAAGAGTGAAGGCCAGCACCCACAGCTTTATCTATTTGCCATGGAATCTCCTCCGAAATTTGGACTACTTTGAAACTGTAATGAGTTTGCACATTTTTATATACAGTATGTATACAGTACATGTATATAAAAAAGGAAAGTTAGTGGTTTTACATTGAGTCAGGCCTACAGCGACATTAGAACCTAATCACCTACTTGTCTGTGAGATATTTTGTTTTTAACTCTTTGACTGGAGTTGGTTCTCATTGTGAACAGCTCATTTCTGTGAGATCCCATTACATACTGCAGCTGTGAGGAAGGAAAACTAGATGCCTTAATCTATAATCTTCTCATCGAAATTCACTTCATGAATTCAATATGTTTTTTCAGACAAATGAGATCCTAGAGAACTATTTTTTTTAAGACTTCAGCTCTTCCAGGAGGCTAAAGTCCTGGTATTATTAGATCTTAGTGCAGCAACTGACCCTATGGATCATAAACTTCTTCTAGACTGGAAAAATGAGCCAGGCTGTCAGAGCAGTCATCATGTGGTTCAGATCATATTCAAAATTATATAGAGTTATATAGTCTGGATAGACAATTGTGAATTTGACGAAGCTGAACTCCTATATAAATCAGTTTTTGGCCTTTACTTTTCAATGTGCACATCTTTTATATTCTACAAGACTGGGGAGGTGTTTCCAATCTCAGCTACGCAACATGACATGGATGGAGCGTCGAGTAAAGAAAAATCAATCCTGTTCTAACGTCGTTCATGAGCTACATAGGAGATGTGTTTACTGTGGAATAGATCTTAAGATCATTATTCTGTCCTCTGCTGCTCTGGAGCTCTAACAGTAGGTTCAATGCAACTAAAAGCATTCATTCATTCTGTTCTGACTACTTTTTAATCAAAATATCATGTCCAGTTAAAACATGGTTTTATACAGGTCATCATTTTCAAACATGTATGTTTATAACTGCTTTATTCTGCATCTACGCTATTTTGTATAATGTAACTTGTTAATTCCATCGATTTTCTACACCCGCTAAATCGGGTCACAGGGGTCTGCGGGAGCCCGTCACGGGGCAAAAGGCAGGACTGCCTGGACCGGTCGCCTGCCCATCGCAGGGCCACATATACAGACCAACAACCATTTGGAACACAGTCAAATCATAATCCATCAATTCCAGAATATAAAGGAAAAAAAAAAGAATTTTGTTAAAGACTTTTTTTTTTAATTTAAATGTTGTCTATTTTCTTATATTTCCTCTTCAAGTTTGGTATATTGCTTTTTTAATCACCTTTGTGTCTGAAATGTGCTGTAAAGAAATGTGACGGGGCTTTTCTGTGTGTTGAGGGCACAGATTTACCTGCAAACGCTCAGACAACGGCATGTTTGAATGTTGCAGCAGGATGGAAGTCTCTAATTGATTACTGGTCCTGGTGACGATGGAGCTGCTGGCTCTGCCTTTCCCTGCCCTGGTGGCCATGACGTGCTCTGACAGGCGGCGGTCATGGGACTCATCTGGGATGTCCAGTAGGAGGAAGACGACATCAAAGCGGGAGAGAAGTGCTGAACCCATTCTAGTGACAAACAAGAGGAAAGTACAAGTGAAAAACTGCAGTACCTACAGACAATGTGATGTTTTCTTGCTCATTGTTGAGCAATTTACTTCAGGTTCTCAGAGACGGTCTTGGCTCTGTTGTAATGTCCTCCAATGGGGTTTGCAGCTGCCACAACGGATGTTCTGGCAGGCAGAGAGGAGACTATCCCAGCCTTAGCCAGACTTACAGACTGCTGCTCCATGGCTTCCAACAGAGCCTGCTGTTGGCTACCCAACTTATCAAACTCATCAATGCAACACAGACCTGCAGAAAGAGGAGAAGTGGAAAAAAGAAACACGAAAGAAGTACATTTCAAGTTTGGGAAACAGCTTGCATTGTTCTACAAGCATATATCGTAATGATTTAGATTTAAGTCCAGCATCTTGGTACTTTAAAACTCTCAATCACAAGGCAGTGATGGAGTTGTTTAAAAAAGCTAAAGATCCATAGTTTTAGGACTTATTGCCTAATTCAGCTTGAATTGTACAAGCAGAAATGTTCCTTAAAATCCTTCACAGAGTAAATGTAATTAACAGCTGCGACACAGATTAAAAGATACCGTGAATTTCTGAAGTTTTTAGGGACAAAAATAATAGAGAGAAAAAAATCTTTCAAGAAAGGTTCTACAACACCTAAATAGTTTTAATGAACAGACAATATTACTAAATATAAATGTATTGACCTTGATCAGCCAACACCAAAGCTCCGGCCTCCAGAGCATAATCCCCCGTTCCTGCGTCTCGGGACAACCTCACCGTTAGCCCTACAGAAAGAAAGATATGATAATATCATCACCGCCCAAAAGAAAATAAAAATAATAGTTCTAATAGTAAATTAGTACTTGGATTAAGAAGTTAAGATCATTTACCTGTGGTACTGGTACTATTTCCACATACATAAATTCCTCTGGGAGCCACATTACACACTGCCTTCATGGATAAAAACAAACACAGAGCACTTTAAATTAGCACCGTCTCTGAGAAGAGGACATCAGTCTCAAAGCCATTATCCACCGCGTCATTCACAGTGTCTGCTGCTTGTCCTGTGTTACCTGCAACATCTGACTCTTTCCCAACCCGGGGTCTCCCACTATCAGGATATGTGGGTCACCTCTCACTGGAACCGTGTTCTTGCCCGTGAGCTTCTGTCTGCCGCCAAACAACACCAAAGCAAGGCCAGCTTTCACCAACTGCAGGTGCACGACAGTGTGGGGGGGCAGATTAAACCTCAGTACGGTACAAAACGTTATGGTTTTATGACAGACAGACGCAAAACAACTATGATCAAAAAAGATGAAATCAAACCTATTGTACAGTAAAACCCAGTTTCAAAAAATGTCTTGGTTCTACAAATCTGATAAAATAGCTGCACTCACCAGATGGCCGTAGATGGCAGGACACATAGAGCTGAAAGAAGCCAAAAGAGCAGACACTTTAATCATCATGTTTGTTATCAACTTTCATCGACACAATGACGAGATGATTCAACAGAATCCTTGTGAAATCTTGACCGCAGCAAAACAAACGATGACAAAGCTTCACACATATTAAAGGCAAAGGATTTTCACATTTCATAGTTTTGTTTTTCAATCCAGGATTGTGCAAATTTAGTTCAGTATATGAATTAGAAAGCCACTACTGTTTGGCATTAGGTGGTGAAGGTGGTGATGAACCTACTGTACAATAAGCCTGAGCAGGTCAGGCTGGGACTGGATCTCCTGGATGGCATACAGCTCCTTCAGACTGTACTCCTCCCCCCCTGAACGATCTTCAAGTGACTCTCTTGACCCTTTTCCTCCAGTCTTGGACAACTGGCCTGAAATGTCAGAGTAAACGACTCTTCATTCGACTGTTTGATGGAGAGCTGTCACGTCTAAGCTCATATGTGAAAGATGCTACCTTTAGTGTTGCTGACTGAGGTAGCATCAATGTAGAGGAGAAACATGCACTGATCCTTATTTCCTCTGGGAACGCCTGCACACAAAGAAAAAGCTGTTTAAACTGTGTGCTTTAATATCAACACAGAAAAAGGAAACAGAAAACACTGTAGAGAAAATGGAAATAGATTCAACACTGTCTTAAAGTATTATGACCCTGTGTGTTGAAGCAGGACATCAGTTTTTACATGATCATTTCTGAATTATTCATTTTTTTATGCAGTTTAGATCATTGTTCATTTCAATATCTTGCAGAGAATTACTGAAATGTCTCCACGGTGTGTTTGATTTAACTTCTAACTACAATGTGAACGTGTGTGGGTTGGTACCATCGTTGATAACTCTGACTATCCCCGTCACAGTAACTGTGTCTCCAGGGACACAGCTGTCACAGAGGTCGGCGGTCAGGTGACACTCAACGGTGCGTGGGATTCGTCCAGTCTCCCTCTGCTCTCCACCCATCACCTCCTGCACCCTGAAGCAGCACAAATACTGAATACTTTAGCAGGTCCCTTCTTCCAAATAGTTCAAGTTGTGATTATGCAGCTTAACATTCAGACCACAATACACTTACTTGATGATCTGCCAGTCTACAGTGTGCGTGAGAGGGGAGCTGCGGATGGGGGTGAAGGAATGACTGCGACATCCAGGCTGGATACACTTGGTGGTTTAGAAAAAAAACGTAGTTTATCTCTAGATAACAACTACATGACTGAAAAAATAAAGTTGTTTCTTGAGCTGTGCGTGCATTAGGGATGGGCAGTATGGACTAAAAAATGTATCACGATCATTTCTGGCATTTATCCCGATAACGATAAAAATTACGATTAAAAAAATACCAATTCAACTCCCCCTTTGTAACTATAAATCTATTTCAAACCAGTTTGAAATGTAAGAACAGATTCAACATTTATTCAAACGGTATGGCTTAAACAGTGGGATAACAGTGCAAACAGCAAAAGTACCATTGTCGTTCAAGTTTTCCTAGCTTATAAAATCACAAAGTAGAAGAAAATGCAACCTGATAAATAAAGAAACAGGACAAATAAATAAAAGTTCACTGAAAATAAAATGCTATCAGTGATCTCTTCTTCTAATATAAATAAAATGTGCAAATTAACCTGTGGTTGGAACATGCCACAAATGAGATACTATTGCAATTTTTTTTCGTAATAGTCAAACGTTATATCAAAATGTAACAACCATTTCCTTCTGTTTTTGCAGACTCTGCACGTAATAGATGATGTTTGCTCCTCGTCACTCTTTTTAAATCCAAACCAGTTCCAGATAAACTGTTTAACAACGAGCTCCTCGCTCTCAGATCCGCCTTCCACCATGTTTGTTACACAAAAACGTCATCAACGTGAATTTATCGCGAGATGATAAATTCTTACCGTGGGGAATTTTTTTGACGGTATATCATGAACGGTAAAATATGGCCCATTCCTAGCGTGCATACCTTGGTGGGAGTGGCATATTTCCCATGCTGCAGTGGCAGAGATAGTGTATTGGTGCAGGACTGGCACCTGAAGGCCATCCTGGTGCACAGAGGTTTGATGTTGCTCACTCTCACCACCGTTCCCTTCACACAGACCAGCCGGCCAAACACACTGGCACGCAGCGTCCGCAGCGGAGTCAGTGGTTCATAGTTGTACAGCCTGTGAGAGAGTTACACAAATAAATGTATCTTCATTCCTGCAAACGGGTCAGGACAACGCTGTGCTTCAGTGTGTGCATTACCTTGCACTGATATGAGGGATGTTGATGATTGGTGTATCAACAGGAAGTTCTTCCTCCTGCAGCTCTGCAGCTTGCTTCTCCAAATCTGTTGTCAACACCTGAATCACGTGCAGACATCAGTCATTTTGGTTCTCCAACACTTACTTTAGCACATGCTCTCCGGTTTTAGTTATTAATAATTGTACATAATGTGGAAAATAACACCAATAAATCATTTCCTCAAATTAAATATGAATTCTTTAAAATACTTCAGGGTGTTTGACTATTAAAAATATGTATTTTGTATTAACACTGAGAACCATACAAGGCAACAATTTTGTCAGAGCAGATCTGTGTTTATACCTGATGAATGGCCACCCCCAAACAATTGAGCATCACCTCCGGCTGCTCCTTCAGGTCTGTCATTATGTCAGGAAGGGCTTGACGTACAATTTTGTCTCCAATCAGGTCTATGTAATCCACCAGCACACTACCCTGACGCTCAATCTCATCCTGTACACAGAAATGCAACCACTATTCTTGTAACTGACATGGAAACCTTCTCACTGAAATAAAACAATTAATTTAGGAAGTAGAAATTTAGTTCTCAGACCTTGTCAAACAGGTGAATCCTCGAAGTAAAATATGTCTCAAACACTTTGATTTTCACCACACTGGGTGCACTCTCTATGAACCCTGCATATGAAAAAGATAAACAAATATGAAAAGCTCCTCACAGACAAAGAAAAAGCCTGCTGACCATTACATGGCACACATACCTTCAGTGAAGTAGAGTGTCCATCCTTTGTAAGGACACAAAGCATCGAGAGTAGTCTGGACGGGGACTGAAGGAGACGGTAAAGCACTTAGACATGTTGCTTAATGGGTTCACAAGCAGTGAAACTTAATTTCTGGTATATAACTGTGGTTGAAAGAACATTAGATATTTAAATTGTTGTTAGCCAGTGCTTTTAGAAGAAATTATTTATACAACATATATACAACAACATATATACAACAGCAGAAAGTAAATAAATGAAAATGCCTCATTCCTGAGGATTTACTGATAATAACAGAAAAGAGAAAGGAACTCACGTCTTTGAGTGCCGACAGTTGGGCCTATCAATCCTCCTCTACTACCACCACCTCTCCATCCTCCAGATGAGCCTCCTCCTCCTCTCCATCCTCCTCCTCCCCCTCTCCATCCTCCTCCTCCTCCTCTCCATCCTTGATTCCCACCTCCTCTCCATCCTCCTCCTCCTCCACCTCCTCTCCAGCCTCGATTTCCACTCCTCCATCCACTACCACCTCCTCCCCGTCCTCGATTCCCTCCCCTTGACTGCTCTGCACTCATTGACCTAGAAATAAAAGAATAAGAACAAATACAAAGGGCAGATGTTTATCCGTTTTAGGAGTAAAACTGTGGAACTCATTAGATAACGACCTTAAACTAACAAACTCAATAAAAGCATACGAGATATTATTCAAAGCAAAGGTAATGGACACATAAGCAAACAAAGAAGAATGTACACGCATTAGATGAAATGACAACCTAAATTGGTTTTGTGGGTTTCCTTTCCTCTGTTTTCAGAGCTATCATTATTATTATTATTATTATTATTATTATTATTATTTTGTGTAACCTCATGATACTTCATTTGTTCTTTTTGTATATTTTATTCTGTTAAAAGGTGGGCAAGATAAGCTTTATGCTTCAAGCCCAGACCTTTTCGGTCAAAATAATCACAAAGTTGACCAGGGAAAAACCTGTTATCTTGTTTGTGGATTTTTATGTTTGTGATTGACCGAAATAAATATTAACTAACTAACATTAGTAGAGTTTAAAGCAAATGATTAGGTAAAACTACAGCAGCGCCATTAACAGCTGGATAAAAAACAAAAACAAAACCACGTGTATTTAATTAAGCAAATACTTAAAAGAAGCACTACCGTGACATGTTCCAGGTGGATACCAGTAAATAAGCTCTAACTGATGGTACGAGTTGGAAAACAAATAATGTTGTATTATCCTTGAAATGAGCCTAAAGAGTCATTTTAATGCTGGTTTTGGTTAAACGTAACGTTTTTCCGCGTATCCTGAAAGACTTCGGGACTGCACCGGTACAGACTTACGCTTGTGTTTGGTCTCGAGTGAAGTTATTCAGAAGTTATTCACAAATGAAGAAAGTTTATGATCTAAAACATTTACAGTTTTCTGTTGACTACTGTCAAACTTCCCTCCCGTCTCTCTTCTTCTTCGTCCGTGTAAACCTTGGCAGCTCTACAGCGCTCTACTGCGCTCTGTGGCGCTCTACTGCGCCCTAGAGGACACCACAGGTACTACAATGCCGAAACGGATTACTGTACACGTCATACTGTATTTGTTGTTCATTTTCCCCCCCAATATTTTTTTCCCTGTATTCATATTTCTCTTGATTTTAATTTTAAACTCAAATCCCAATAACTGCTACTGGCCATTAGTCTTTTATCAAATCTCTGGAGTTCGTTAAAATCAATAATAACAATTTTAACAACAAGAAACAACTTCTGTTTTCCATTTTAATAAAGATCTAAACCAACTTTCCACAAAAGAGTAGGAAAACTGAAATGTTGCGTATTTGTATTTATATAATATTAACCACTCAAGTCGTTGGGTTATTTAAGACATTTCTACTTGAAAGTAAATAATCAAAATTTTGTAAGAAAGAACTGATTACAAATATTAGACAAATCTTGGTCCTATGCTTGTGAGACATGCAAAATGCTTCGTGAAGCAACAGCATCTACTTATATTTACCTGCGAAGCAGTACCTTTCCATACCAGCCTCATCTGTGCCATGTGAGCAGGTGTTTTCAAAATCTGGAGAGGTAAAATAAGAAAAAAGGAAACACATTGTTTCTCAATAAAAACCTTCTGAATCCTCCTTCCAAGTGAAAAATATCCCCCCACAAGCACACCTGATCATCAACCCAGCACGTTTCCCCATGCGTGCCTTCTCTACTGCTCATCAGTCTTTACAGAGAGATGTTACAGGATTAACATAAATATCAGTTATTCTCTTCTCCAGACTTTGTTGTGCTGTTTCCTGTTTCACCACTAGAGGTCACCGAGACAGCGCATTGAATTAATGAAATATATTCAGTACAATACTCAGTACAGTTGGGGAAGTGGTTCAATACTGGTTTCATTCCTCCTTTTTAAATACTGCTACTTTCAAAGACCAAGTCCTGCTTCAAACAGTGCTGTTAGGCCTGATGTCAAGGTTGTGATGAACTTACTGTACAATAAGCAGGTCAGGCTGGGACTGGATCTCCTGGATGGCATACAGCTCCTTCAGACTGTACTCCTCCCCCCCTGAGCGATCTTCAAGTGACTCTCTTGACCCTTTTCCTCCAGCTTTGGACAACTGGCCTAAAATTTCCGAGTAAACGACTCTTCATTGAACTGTTGGATGGAGAGCTGTCAAGTCTAAGCTCATATGTGAAAGATGCTATCTTTAGTGTTGCTGACTGAGGTAGATTCAATGTAGAGGAGAAACATACACTGATCTTTATTTCCTCTGGGAACGCCTGCACACAAAGAAAAAGCTGTGTAAACTGTGTGCTTTAATATCAACACTCTTCTGCAAAGGAGGAACAAAAAAGGAAACAGAAAAGTAAGTAAGTAAGTAAGTAAAGTTTATTTATATAGCACCTTTCACAGATATAAAATCACAAAGTGCTTTACATTAAAAGAAAGCACAAAAATTAAAAAGAAAAGATACCAATAGTATACATATATATATATATATATATATATATATATATATATATATATATATATATATATATTTATATATATATATAAAAACATAGATAAAATTAACAAGGTACAGAAAACACTGTAGAGAAAATGGAAATAGATTCAACACTGTCTTAAAGTATTGTGACCCTGTGTGTTGAAGAAGGACATCAGTTCTTACATTCGCTTAATATGCTTAAAATACTTATAAGGAATGACATCTACATATAAATGAGTGACAGTTTCTCTTCATGTCCCTTTCCTCAGAATTCGTACCACCTGGTGCTATTTGAATATTGACTCGGAGCCCTAACTGTAAAACTGTGAGGTTATTCAGATGTGACGTTATTGTAGTCCTGGGTGATTGGAGGAAGAAGCAATATCAGGGCAGGACATAGCTCGGACTTAGAGATATGATGTCAAAATTAAGGAATGATGGGAAAATCCTCAAGGGGAAAGAGCAAGACTTGGAAGAAAAGATGAGAAAAGCTGAAGAAAAGAACATAGGAAAAACTAGAAAACAAGTAAGATTCCTTGAAGCGAGCAACAGGAAGAAATGAAATGCGAAATTCAGAAAATGGAACTGAAAGCGTCAAAGATAAGATTGCAAAGAGAGGAAGAGAAAATGTTGGAGGACAAGACAAAAACCCAACATGTTGCAAGCAGCAAAGATGATTTGGAAGAGAAAAGAAAAGACCTCGAATTGCTCTGGCACAATAGGCATGTGGAGAAAGATGAAGGAAAGCAAATTAAGTAGGAGAAGAAAAAGATATATAACTGCAAAAAGAGGAGAAGAGGCTCCAGAGAGAGAGAAAGATTTGAATGGAATATAAGAAAGAACTGGAAGTGGGTGCAACTGGAGCTAGAAAACACACAAACCTGTGTTATCAATAAGGTGAAACTGGAGGAAACCAAGAAAGAAGTCCAATTCTCCCAGAATCTGCAGCAGGAAGTCAAAAACATGCAGCGTTGGCGTCAGAAACCACAATCTAAGCAGTGTAGCACAGAGAGACGTTCACTGAATAAACATTAAACGGCCCTGCCTTTATCTTGCTGTCTTTTCTCTTCCCTGCTCCAGAGGGATCATACAGAGGCGTATCAGGGCCACTGAAGAGAGAGAAAAAAAAAAACAATTCTGAGTAAAAGTCAGGATTCTGACTTTTTTCTCAGAATTGTATTTTTTTCCGCTTCTGTAGGATCAATACTGCTTGAACTTATGCACTTATAAACAATTTTCAAAATGACAACAGTCAACGGAGCATTTCCGATCTGATAGCATGGCATGTTTCATCTATTATCTCAGTGCATCCTACTTTTCCATTAAAAGCATGACTTTTAAACTCATCCCACTCTGTGGTGCAGGGCTTACATGTTTCTGGAAGTTGGTGTTATTCTCACATTTGTACAATTAAAATAATATCTCTCAGCATACTTATCCCTGTCGTTATGCAACTTTCTTCAAAAGCTCTGTGAGCTTGTCAAACTGAGGTTGGTTGAGGTCAGACCTGCACGTACGGTCAGATTCCCATACAGGTAAGTTTGTAATCCAGCTTCTGTACCAACATCATCTGCTCTCTCTCTCAAGCTGAGACTGAATAATGGCTGATCACTCTTGTTTTCCATATGACAAACTGAATCACACAGATCACAATATGGTTCTTTATTCAAGACCTGACACGTAGTCTTGAGAAAACAGATTTGAAGGACTTCTTTGGCTGTAATGATCTCGGCTGAAGAGTATTTTAGGCATTTATCAGTGGAGGGTAAAATTCCAATTTTTTTTCATGGAAAGGAGTTAATTGAAGTTTGTAGGCGGTTTTTAGTGCACATTTGATGCTCATGTTTGCAGTCCGACTCTGATACATCTGCAGTGTAATATTCGGGAAAACCGGCTGGCAACAGGAAAAATAATGTTCTGGGTTTTATTTTCCCTTGTGTATAGACCACAGATTTCCTGTGTATGATCAGCTTTGAGCATTTACCAAATACAGTAAACAATGGCAGATCAAAATTCCCTAGTGGGCAAAACAAACTTGAGCCAAACCGTGGCAAGGAAAAGCTCCCCTTAAGAGGGAAGGAACCTATTGGCCCTAACACACTAGAGTTTACACTAACTAGAGGCTTTACTAAACTAATGTTTGAACTTCAGTTTTAAAAGTGGAGGTGCTCCTGAACCCAGATTGGAAGTTGGTTCCACAGTGATGAAGCAGCTTGGCCCCCTGCAGGGGCAGGTTGCCCAGTCCTACCCCCTACAGGGCTTTGAACTGGACTCAAGAACTTTTGTTGTGACTCCAATTTCCTACCCCATGTGAAGGTCCCGACACCTCAGAAGTTGGTTCAAACAGATTTGAATCAACGAGAGCACCCTATGGGGTGATTTGGAGGTCTGTGACAGTCATGACAAATGTCTGATAATGACATTTGGCCCGAGTCACATCCGACTGTAAATTACTTTTTGTCTCTCGCCTGATTGGTGTATTCTTGCTTTAACTTCTTGTATAAGAAGCTTGTTTCATTTTCACTCGGTGTCAGCCACCGAACCAGACACTGTCTGTATCTGTCTGCTGAACGCCGGCTAGAATAAAATCTCTCATCACACAGCGGACTCTTGAACTGGACTTTGTAATATTCTTCAACAACAGTAACGGTGCCTGATACCAGAGGACCAGTTCCCTGTAGCTCTGACATACGTTGTTCTTGAGATTTCAGATTCTCTGCATATGATGAGTCAGTTTCCTTTTTTTTTCATGTTATATTGGATGCCAGATTTGGCTTACCTGACAATAAGGCTCTACTATCCACAAGGCTTTCCTTGAAAAGACATAATTTGGACAGCAGAGAAGGTTGTTCTGAACCAAGCACATATGGATCTGCGTTAAAGCTGTCCTCACAGGTGAGAAATATGCCGGCTTTTGACCTCTGTGCTTAGAACAAGCCTCACCCTTCAGGATGAGTTGTTGGTTATTTTCATGAAATAAAAATGTATCATGAAACAAGACAGTTTTCTATTGTATCATGTTATTTTCATCTTTCTTTATTCTTAAGTCTCATCTCTCTCTTTTAAAATGAGCTGATTGTCTGATACTCTCTGGTGTAAGGACTGCAACTGACTTTGAGGCAATCTGGCGCCATCTTTTGGACGTTTGGTTGACATCTCTGCAATCTTACACTTTCAGCAGTGATTACTGTCATCTCTCACTCTTTTCACTATTTCAATGTATAAACAAACCATCTACACAGAACTAGGAACAATTATATATGGAAATTTACAAGTTTCTTCACAAAGACTTCATATCCTATATGCAGTTTACCAAAACCTTCATGATCGGATCTTCATTTGTGTGATTCAAGGCTGATTTTAGCATCACAACTCAGACTAAGAACAAAGCTAAGTGTGCAGCTTAAGATCTCACTAGAAAGCATACTCTGCTGTACTGAAAGTCCCTTCACAAAAAAGAACAAAAATGTGTGAAACTGCACACACACTCTCTCATGAGAGTAGTTTTGAGGGCACAGAAAGACATATCGAACAAAGAGAAAAATCAATACTTGAACTACTGTGGCCTGGAGTAGTTAGTGATAATAGCAGAAGAGAAAGAAGACAGATTGTCAAAGAGGTCGCTGCAGTTTGTTGCAGAAGGTCAGAAGCAACGCTTGTGTAGGTTGCAATGAAATAAAGACGGAGCACGACACATGTCCCCTAATTATCCACTGATGTATCCTACATTGTGTTGATGCATTAAGAAAAAAAAATCTATATAACTGTCTCTGGTGTATAACTGGTGCTTGTTTGACAAAGAGAAAGGCTGAGCAGGTCGGCCGGAGTTGAAGGCCCAACAATCACCTCAGAAAGACGAATGTGGAGACGACGACAACGGTATCACTTAATCTCGGCGCGATCAATCAACAGCAGATCAACGCGAATTCAAGGTGAATTCAAAAACAAGAGGAGATCATTTTTCAGCCGTTGGTTCTTCAGCCAGAGTGCAAGGCTCTGATATGTGTGTCGCTGCTGCTGACATGACAAGACTATTGATATGTTTTAAAAGAGTGTGGGTGTCAGTAATGAAACGTCCATTTACCACCGTGGGTGTCAGGGGGGAGACAAGCGGCTTTTAAGTTGGTTTGAATGATTTTTCACTGCAGCACTGCTCTGGTTTTGGATGTTTGGGTCCTTTTGTGATTTTCAAGCATTTTTCCCGTGTGGTGTGCAGCACCTCTAACTCACAAGGTCATTTCTTTTTTCTCCGCAAGAAAGCTTTTCTGATTTACAGCAAACATAATGATTAATAAATCAAATCCAAAAATATGACACTAATACACCCCACCACTGTACATGGACAGTGGTGGGGTGTATTAGTATAGAGAAATAATTAAAATACTGTAGAAAAACTTCAGGTTTTTGCTGTTGTTTTGCTCTTGTGTTCTTTTAATAACACTGCCACCCCCTGTAAAACTGCCATACCCCCTTTCCATCCCTTATATAATTTCATCAATGAATGTGGTTTTACTGCTATTTCAACATTAATAGTTATCACCAGAAAAATAACACCAGAAAAATAACTTATTTGACAATTTTCACCTGTTTTAAGTAAATTTTCACTTGAAATAAGTGAAAAATCTGCCAGTGGAACAAGATTTATCTTCTTATTACAAGCAAAAAAATCTTGTTCCACTGGCAGATTTTTCTACTTATTTCAAGTGAAAATCTACTTGAAACAGGTGAAAATTGTTGTTTTTTCCAGTGATGAGTCTTGTTTTAAGTGGAATGAGATTGTTTTTACTAAAATGAAACATTTTAACTAGAAATAAGACAAATATTCTTGTTAAGATTTTGGGTTTTTGCAGTGATCCATTTTACTTATCCTGTGAAGGACAGAGGCTGATAATCTAGAAAACTGTTTTTTATTGTTGTGTTTTGATGTATTTGATGTAAGCCCAGTGGATATTTAAAGCTTACAGAAGGCTGCATTTAACTGCTGCTATGTCATTCCTGCAGTATTTCTGCAGGTGTTTTGGTCAGTGCTATTATTTGTAATATATTATATTATTTGTAATCAGCACAAATTATCTGTCCCCATATGATAAAATCCACCATCCCCCCGGATTTTTTTTTTTACAACTCGAGTACTGGTTAAAGCTCCCCTGGAGGTGTGACATGAAGATCTTTCTGCAGCTTCCTCAGCCAGGCCTCCTCGCCTGCCATGTGATCAACTCACCACCAGGGGGCGATAAGTCTTCATCAGAGTCCAAAACATACAACTGCCAAAGCAAACTCAGTTATCCAACACCAACTTAAGGTGTTCTGGTCTAAAGTGGACATATGGGGGGCCCTGATGTCAAAACATGGTGTTCTTCATGGACAAGCCGTGGTTCAGAGGTGGATCAGGAACACCACTCTGATTTAGATCAGAGAGGTTCAGAGGGAGGTTCCTCCAAATCCTTTTTTGTGTCTCTGCTTTAAATCAAATTAAATAAATAAATGAATAAATAGTTTAACTGGATAGCCTCCCTTAGATGGGGATGAGGACGTCTTCATTTGATTAAACATGATATTTAAAAGGACAACCGTCGCTAATGATCATCATTAAGCAAAGATCCACAACACTAAACATCTACCAACAAGTCAGTCACCATCACTTACTGGTGTCATGCGTCTACTATCAGCACAATATCAGTATTTTAGTATCGTATCTAGGGGTGGGCAAAAATATCGATATGGCAATATATCGCAATACTTTTCCAGCTGATTCAATATCGATGTTCAAAATTTGAATATCGATTTTTTTTTATTTTTTTTTATCCCCGATCTTTTTCCCATTATATCACTGTGGCAGGGTGCGTGCCACGGGGGCCCGACCGAAGGACGGAGAGGACACGGAGTTTCGTTCAGACCCTTTTATTTCTCACCCAAGACACACGTGCAGAACCTTCTCCCAGCAGCAGCAGCCTCAGTCTGAACACAGATCACCAGCAACTTCCCAGTCCAACCTCCCCAGCTGCAGTCTCCCAGTCCTTATCAAGGCTGGCAGAGTGGAGAGGCTGATGGGACACACCTGCTTCCCATCCACCTGAGTGGCTGCAGCTACTCCACTCTGCCACAATCACCCAGTGCTCCTACCTAAGTGACAGTCCTGGGCATTGCCACTCTCTACCAACCCTGGGAGGGCCCTGCACTGAGCTCAGGTTTTATTTCACGTTTTATTTCATGTTATAATTTATTTTTTATATAAACACAATTGCCTGTCCTTAAAAAATGAAAAATAATGGACAGAGGTTTATTTATTTATGGATTTATATCTATACTGACTGATCACTGTGCCTGTCCTTGGTTTTAGTACCCATCTTTCTTGTGTTTATTATCATTTGCCACATAATTAAAGCAACCTCATACTAAATTTAATGTTAATTTCATATGATGTAAATATATGAAAAACATATACAAATATGTTGTAACTTTAGCTTGTATAGTTATAATAAAACATTGTTTTGACTTAGTTTGTCCCATGAATTGTCACTACAGTATAATCTGATGAACGTGCAACTCAGATTTTAAGATCCATCACTATCATCTGATGTACATATATACAACTTGGATTTTAAGATGTGTAATGCATTTTACATTTTTCGGTGAACTATGTAGAATATAATAATCGGGATATCGCATAATCGGGATATCGCAATTTGTATCGTATCGTGGCTCAAGTATCGTGATATATCGTATCGTGAGGTCCTTCCCAATACCCACCCCTAATCGTAACACCACAACCGCCGAGGAAGACACGGAGGAGCTGAATAATAAAACAAAACCCATCAATAAGCACAGGCAGCCACACACACTGCATTTACATCTGAACCAACCGGCAAAACCGACACAATCTGTTCAACAACAGCAGCAAAGCAGCAACCCATCCCACGCTGGAGTCTGCAAAGAGCTGCTCTGGCACTTTGCCTTTGAGCCCTGCTGACATTTGTGTCTCCAGCGCGAGCCGGCACACTACAATTACAGACGGGGGCATTTCAGCTGTTATCTAAGAGTAACATGCGCATGAAGACACCAGCAGTGACTCCGTGGAACTCCAACATGCCTCTTATGGCCCTTCTGTGAGCACCACCTTATTTCTTTGCTCCAGACTGATGAAAATGTCACAGATTTGTTGTTGTTTTCTTTTTCCCTGCAGCTTTTTCTTCAGTTTGAACACAAAAGGACTTGGATGATGCAGCTCTGCTCTCTGCTTTTTTCCTCAATGCCTGTGTTTAAAAGAAGAAGGACGCATAATCATGCAGTCTTTTCAAGAAGCAGGGAAACAAGAGCAGCGGAGGACCTCCAGGAACCCTCTCCTCCCGGAGTGGTTGTCACTCTACGCGTGAGTATCTTACAACAGCGTTTAAGATAGGTTAAATGTCTGCATGATTTGATTTAAACACTTTCTACTGACACAATGACTGTGTGAGTTTTATGACTGCATGCGACCTCTGAACCCCACTGAGTCCATCGCACTTATGCACTGATTTACACTAATGGACTGTTGGGGAGGAACTTGCATATGTGTGCATCTGCTGTGTGTGTGGGTGGAGGGATGTGCGTGTTTGTGTCAGCAGAAATGTAATTTAAGTAATCACTTTCAAGTACGAGAAACAAGTGCTTTTTAAAAGGGCAAGTGCACTCGTCTTCTTTTAGAACTTTTTCTATTTAGTTGTTGTTCCAACTGACTATAATCACCACTGTTGCAGCTCATTTATTAAAAACAAGAGAGAAAGTGATTGAATAAAGAACAGTACATTTAATAAACATAAAACAATATACAGAAACTGGAAGGATATCAATATCATTTTTAGTGATTAAGACGTGTCAGAACTAAGACAGATTATTGTTGCCTGAAGGATGTGTCTCATTTTTTTCCAGAGATCCTCGTCTGCAGCAGTCTCAGATGTTTATTGTATTAAATACCCTGCAAAGCAACTTCTGTCAGCTTTTCCCTTTAGGGGTCGTCAGACCGGATCGTTGTGCTCTGCATATTGATTTGACAAAGGTTTTGTGTCATATTCTCTTCCCAACACAATACTTCTTATTTATCCGGTCACGGCATCAGCACTATGAGAACGCTGGCTTATGACCCTTTACTGCCTGCGTGGGCTATTTAATATATTGGATACGTTTAACAACATTAAAGGCCCATATTATTCTTTTTCTGACTTCAGTTCTGCATTTTTTTGTCATCTAGTTACATAAGTAGGACGTGACTGACCAAATAATCTATAACTGTGTTTCAAAGTGCTCTGAGGTTTTAGACCATTTTTGTCAATTTTTTGCCGGCTGGAGTCCATGCACTCAACAGTTCTGGCATAAAGGCCCCACGGGAGCGTCTTCTTATGAAACAGCAACCTGGCCAGAGACAACCCAGCTGCTGAAGACACTGAGAGACTACATAACCCCATATGTGGTAAAGGAAAGGCTTTGTTGGGTTTTTTTTAGGCTGCAAGGGAAATTACTCCTTTTTTTCATCTCCAAAAGTATGCATATGTATCTATCAAAAGATAAAAGGCTGGAGAACATGCATTCTTTATTCTGTATATTTGTCAGTGGTTGGTTGTATTCTCCTGTTTCTGTAGGAAAGGTTATCATTACTTACATTCATCTTTACTATATTGTAAATGAACCAAAACCAGTTTGTGAATCCAGGATGAAATGATCAACTTCCTCAAACTTCTAGCAGGTAATTTCCCATAATTCATTGCTCTGCACCAGCTGTTGTGGAGGATCCAGATGCTGACCGCCGTCACTCTGGATCTGATTCAAGGAACAAAGCTCCACCATTGACACGGCTATTCCGCGAATGATACTGTTTAGGTTCTGATATGTAGAACGTGGGGGAAGTGTGCTGAAGGACTGTAGTTGTCTGACACATCTGCCTTATTCTGTGTAAACTGGTTCAGAAAACCTGAGCCACTCAGCTGAAATAATCTGAATTATCTGTCAACACACACAGTACTGTGGCCTCTCGTTGTGTCCATGGAGCAAACTCTTCTTCATTGGCTGATGTGGATTTGCTGTTTCACTACTATGAGGTTTTGGTATAACCTGAATTAACCTTTGGCATATATTCTTGCTGTGTACTTGTCTTTGTTATCTGAGGAACGACAACAGCCGAGGACCTGCCAGAGTGTAAGTGCAGGAATATAATTCTTTAGTATAAGTAAGGGTATGTGGGGGAAACTTATCAATGATCTTATTTTGCCATGTATGACAATATTATGTCACTTGCTCATATCGAATGCTTTATAATCACGTCCAGTTAATCATATGTGTAATCACTTTTAGTTATTCGTGTACATAATTATTCTTAGTCAATCGGATATATAATCCCTTTAGTTGGTCATGCTGAATGATAACAGGACAGGAGCTGCTGTCTTGCAGGGTTAGGAGTAGGGCTGTCCCAGAGTGTGACCCTGCACTTTTCTCTTGTCTCCCAAAGGTGCCGAGGCCTGTGACGTATCAGAGCCGCCGGCCTCAGGATAACCACATGCACTGTGTTGTTTTACGTGCAGGGAATTATTTATAATGCTGCTGTTAAATTTGCTTGCAAGAGCATCCCTTTGTGCTCCCTGCGCTCTGTGACAACTATGCTTTCGCATGCAAAAGACAAACAAAGTGTTTTATTTAAGCTGGACGTCTCGCTGTTATTGATAACCAGAAATTTCCACTCCAACACATCGCTGGACTAAATATCTGACAGACAAACCCTGGATGTTGTCAGTCTTGCAACATCCCAGCAAACCATATAAAGGCCTATTAATAACTGCAGACCTTTCCATTTTGCCATTTTCCTCTTGATTGTACCACATTATCAGCGGCCTTATCTCTGCTGCTAAATAACAGTCTTTGAGGCTCGGCAAGGCCATTCCTCCGCAGAATTAACCACCACTGATCTCATTCAGTCAGTAATTATTTCACATCAAGGCACCTCCTCATAAAAGCCACATTACAAGTGTAGAGCTGTGATGACAGGTCCTGTTAACACGACTACATAGATTGTCAGGAGGAATGCAAACAGGGGACTTGTGATAGTCTTTAAGGGCTTTAGTGTTCTCTGACACATGCACCGGCATAAAAACTGCGAACAAGAAGAGGAGAGGAACCCTCCGGACAGTCTGATAGTGGCCATCATTAACTCTGTAGCCCACTGGGAACCTGTGGCCGTCATAAAAAAGCATGTTGCTGTGGGTTTCACACCACAGAGAGAATAAGAATATCCAGCAGCTGCAACGTGTGGGGAAGAGGACCCAAATGCAGGATCACAGGCCGATGCAGTCTGGAGTGAAATAAACACTTAAAGAAATAAAAACTCCAATTACAAAAAGTTGTGGGTAATAATAAAAGTGCAAATAAAAGTAAAAGCATTGCTTTTTACCTTATTCTGACAATAACTTCTTCACAGACAGCTGTGAACCCAAATTATTCCACATTTTGGTCATTTTTATCTCTGATTTGTTGCACCTACCACCTGTTTCCTGCAGAATAAAGAGCAGCAAAGTGACCTGTCTGACCACATTATAGTTGTTTACTGTGTGATTTTAAACCAGGGATGTTAATGGCAGCTCTAGAAAAGGTTAAGACAAGGCTTCTTATTTGCTCCACATTGTTGGACTTAGAAAACCTGTCCTAAAGCGTCATAATTCCTCTTCCTTGCCCTGCCCAGATCAGCTGCTAACGAATGAGACGCCGTCCTTGATGCAGAGCTGTCAGAGATTAAGGACCACGTGTCCAGTTTAGGCCCTCGTTCTTCACATACTGACTTTTTTTTACCAGATTCCTTGCATAGTTTACTGATATTATGCAGAAATATCCAAAATCCCCCCCAGACTTTCCTTGTGGAACATTGTTCTGAAACATTTTGAGGATCTTCTGCCTGTGTTTGCTCCTCAAAGCCTTTCAGGGACACTGCTTTTGTTCCCCCAGTTCCCCCATGCCATCTTTTCAAGAAATGTGCTACAAGCCTTATGTGCAAAACTGAATAAATATTCACGAATGAACTAAACTTTAAATATATTGGGCTTGTGCTGTCTGCAATATAAAAGAAAAAGAATCCAAAGCAAATGTTAGAATCTTTTCTCCAAAGGGGAAAACTTCAATTGACATTTTTTTTTTTTTTATATTCCCCTCAGAACAGAGTTCAGTTCAGTCAGAACAAGGCACTTTTTGAGAAAACGCTAGTTTGGGCACTTAAATCCAAAAGAGAATGTAAAGTTTACACAGAAAGGCACTTTGTGTAAATTGGTTTGTTTATGCGTGACATCGTAAATCTGCACGGCGTGAATCTGCATACTGATGATCTTCATGATTTGTACTTTAGGATTAGCCTCTGTAGTTGTATTTATGAACAACAGCCTGCGAAACTAAATGTAATGAAACAGTGCTGCGGAGAAGAGCGGGCCAAAATGCCTCAGCAGGGACGTGAGGGACTGCTGAGGATATACTGAAAGTAATTACTGCAAGTTATTGATAGTGCACCTGCTTTTACTGCAAAATGAATCACAGGTTGTTCTTAGTTTTTCACATACTGCTTCTACATTTTAGCTTTTGCCTTTCTTTTATTCTAAACTACTACGTACAATGACTGTGTGTGTGTGTGCGTGTGTGTGTGTATGTGTGTGTGTGTGTGAGAGACGGAGAAAACGAGCAAGAGAGCAGAGAAAGCCGGGTGATGCATGAAGATGCACTTGTTTATTCTGAAGAGGAGCCGTTTTTACGTCCGCGCTACTGAGTGACTACGCTTAGTGTGTATTTGTGTTCTGGATGCCCTCTCCTGTCTCCTTCCCTGACGGTATGAACCTGTCAGCTGCTGCACTTTGCTCAAGAAAAGCCTTTGTTAAACAAACACCTAACCCCGAACTGTAACCGCCTCTGAAAAACACGCTGTCTTTCAGCTGAGGGTAAACACACGGAGGGTGTTTGGTACCAAGAACAAGGGGAATATTTCTCTGCGTGTGGCCTTAAAAGCATCAGGGTAACTCTTTTTTTATCTTTGTGACAGTGACGTGGATATCTCCTGCCTCCGCTTGTCTGGGGAAACGGCAACAACGAGCGCCGTCACACTTGACTTTACATGATAACCCCTGCATCCATTAAAACACTAGTAGCAGCCAACGGCGGAGCCTGAGCCAGCTAACCAGGCTAGGAAGCCCTAATGGGATCTGTAATTGTAAAAAAAAAATATTATTTTACTTGGAAGCAGAGAGTAACAAGAGTCTGCAGTCAAGACGAGTTTTATCCATCGAAGGTTTCTTGAGAGAGTAATTCATGTATTCAGTCTGAGATGGAAAATGTAGCCTTGGCCACTTGGATTAAACCAAAACTACTAAGAGGAGCAAATTTAGCCTTGTACAGAGAACAGAGTGTGCAGACTATTTAGTTCCTAAAAGATTAGCTCTGTTTATCTGAACCCTAAGGATGAATCATCATTCATGACTGGCGATATTTACGCCTGTGATCTCAGCTCATTTCAGGATCCAGTTTAAACTGTTTGTGTGTTTTTATCCACCACCACACCTGGCTGCACGTTTACATTCCCCCTCTCCAGTCAGAACACTTAACTGTTGTTGGTCAAACCCAGATCCAGAGCCGACAAAGCCTTTTTCAAGGGTGGGATACAACTGGTATAACAGCCAGAGGAAAAGAAGGCTTGCTTTTTTCAAGATATTCAGTTTGTTGATGTTTTATTCCTTTTTGCACAGCACTGTGCTCAGCTGAACTTGAACTGTGCTAGATAAACCTTGACTTGACTGGACCCTTACTACCATCTTGTACAGCAGTCATAGACAAAAATGACTGCTTTTCTTGTAGCCGACCTCTGCAACACCTCTGGGTTTTTATGGGAATCAGCACTTCCAAATCTCCAAATCAGACCGTGACTCTCATGGCCCGGTCCAGGTTGGGAGCGAGGTGCTCAGGTGTGGGGGCAGTTTGAGGTAGGAGTCTGACATGCTGTCGTAACGCAGACTCTGTACTGGTCTGTTACGTTAAGAAGCGATCTATGAGGCAGGACTCACCTGAGGTTTAAATAAGTGCAGTTTGTTTGTGGAGACAAGTGGTTGAGATTACCTTCCTACAAAGGTTGGAAAGTTGTCTCACTCGGGAACGAGTCAGAGGAGTACGGAAGAGTGTTAGGGCCATGCAGGAGAAAAAATATTTGAGAGGGGAAGATTTTTTTTTATTGTGCACTTCGAGAAAAAAGTGGAAATTTCGAGATTAATGTTGAAGTACAATTTCGAGAAAAAAGTTGAAATGTTGAGAAAAAAGTCGAAATGATGAGAAAAAAGTCGAAATGTCGAGATTAACGTTGAAGTACAATTTCGAGAAAAAAGTTGAAATGTTGAGAAAAAAGTTGAAATGTTGAGAAAAAAGTTGAAATGTCGAGAAAAAATTAAAAATTTCGTGAATAAAGTTGAAATGTTGAGAAAAAAGGTGAAATTTTGACTTTATTCTTGAAATTGTATTTCCACATTAATCTCGACATTTCGACTTTTTTTCTCGCCATTTCGACTTTTTTCTCAACATTCCGACTTTTTTCTCGAAGTGCACAATAAAAAAAAATCTTCCCCTCTCAAATATTTTTTCTCCTGCCTGGCCCTAATACTCTTCCGTAGAGGAGAGTCACTGCTCCCCCACATCAACAGGAGCCAGCCGAAGTAGGGTGGGATTCCTTCTGGATGTCTCTCTGTGCAGGTGTTTCAGGCCAGTCTTCCAGGTATTAATTACTTCTAAAGTCAGAGAAAATTAAAGGATGAAAACTGACCATACACAGGTTTTGACATGAAATAAATAACCAGAGTGATGCTGAAAATGTTGAGAAACTGATGGCAGCAAAATGAAAGAAAGTAAGGAATATAACATGAGGAAAATACTCACACGTGTTATTGAAATACTCTCACTGGAAGTGAAATGAAAAGGACAAAAAGCCAATTTGTTTCTCCAGTCTATCCTCTGTCAGGGTCCAGAACCCTGAACGGTCCAGGAGGCAGAGCTCTCAGGCTTTACCAAATGACCCGTTCAGTCTCCTCTCCTCCATCGCCTCATGATGGTGTTCATCTTTCCGGATCAGACAAAAATGATCTACCGAGCACATTTCTTATGGTTCATCGTTTAAAAACATGAGATGCAGGAAAACCACCGCATCAGCAGTTATATGATGATATAAAAACTACAAAGTGCCACAATTCTTAAATATGTGTACACAATCCGATAGGTGCACTATGTGTGCTCTTTTTTATCCCTAAAAATACTTGTTCCTTAAAGATAATAACTTTGACTTCTGCACAGCTGGTTAAATAGCTTCCACCACATGTGGAGCAAACACATCAATAACTAAGTGGCGTCTCTTAAAGTGATTCAGTGTGTGGTTTCCTAAACTGCACTGCCACATTGATTTTCCACGCTGAGAAAGGAAACAAGATATCATTCATCAGTGGTGCTTGAATATTAGTGAATCCTTACAATTTACAGTGTTTCAGTACAGATGGAACCTGAAAAGTAAGAAGTAGAAAAACCCAGGCAAATCAAGTTTTAAGGTGAAATCATTGGGCCCTTTTCTTTGATCAACGTGCGTACGGCATTGAGAGATTTCTCCGAGCTCTCTAGGAGCTCGGAGAAGATTGTCGTTGACGCTCCTCTGGCTAGAAAAGGCTCTGATATCATCTCTAAAGAATTTAGACTCAACTTATCCCCGGTCAGACAGAATGTGTACGAATGAGGGCAATTTAAGATGACATCCAGTAGGAGGGGGTTGGAAAACCAAAGAAACGGAGCCAGTTAGGGCACAGGCTGGAAGTCGTAAAGTCAGTGGTCTGTCTGAGCGTTGCTGAAAATATTCCAGCCAGACGACTCCAGACGACTCTTGTGGCCCTTTTCCACTAGTACCTACTCAGCTCGCTTCTACCCGCCACGCCCCCGTCTTGCGCTATTCCACTACGGGCCGAGGCGGGTGGAGCCGTGCCAAGCAGATACTTTTTCTGTATCTATCCTGCCGAGGTTCTAAGCGTGCTGAGCCAGCACTATTTCTGACGTCACCACCCTCCATAACATAACGCATCACCACTATAACATTTTTAACAATAATAAAATAAATATTCTTCTGTAGAAATTAACAAAATACAACTTGTGGCAATTCCATAAGAATGTCGAACATTTTTCTAACTGAAAATAACATTTTTTAAGAGGACACATGCACTCAACACTCAAAAATAAAGCCAGTAAAGCCAATAAAGCCAATACAATCAAACTGTACCTTTTGAAAATCTGCAACCCTAACCCTCCAACGAAATATCCACTTGGCAAGTATTGCAAGTGGATATTCCGTCGTCTTTATTACTGAAATGTGACCAGACTTTCGAGCGTTTGAATCGCTTGGGCGCCATGTTTACTAGTGACCTCCGGTTATGTACGTTGCTACGCAACTATGCAACGTACGTAATCTACGCAGCGTGTGATGACGTCAATTGGCGCCCACTGGAATCGAAAAGAGAATCGTTTGCAAGATTCGAAGGAATCGAAACACTCTCGATTCTCATCCCTAGTGTTGACTAATGACCCGTTTACACAGGACTGACATTCAATTAAATTAAAATTCAAAAATACCTCTTGCACTTTGAAAACCAGTGTCATGCTGGTGCTTTTGTTTCTGACGGACATTAGTCATAACTTATGTAGTTGCTGGACGTCCTTGTGACTGTTACACAAACCGAATGATAATTGTAGGCATTTAAACAAATGATTCATGTTTTTGTCCTTCAGAACTCAGTCTACCATCTTAGAATCATTACTGCAATTCCATTCAGTGTCAACACATGTACATTTATTTGAATCCTACAATAAACATCATTCAGAGATGACCAGCTGCAGCTCATTTGATGAAGCACTTCATCCTTATCAGGTCATACAATTGTTTAAATGTAACCACAAGTAAAAAGCGACAAGCGTAAAAAAGCGAGTGAGAGGAAAAACAAACAACAATGCATGAAGAGGCTCTTGTCTTTTTGACCAAAACCCATTTGTGTGTCTATCCAACAGACTAAACCGGGTGTGTATTTGTGCCCTCTCCTTCCCAAACGGCTTAAACTTGTCAGCTGCTGCACTTTGCTAAAGAAAGCCTTTGTTAAAACAACAGCCAACTGCAAACTTTACCCGCCTCTCAAAAGCTTTCAGCACTGTGGGTGTTTTCGTACCGAGAACAAGTAGCACATTTGCCGGCGTATATGGCCTTTGAAGCAGCAGGGTATTTCTTCTCATCTTGGAGACAGTGAAGCATTAATCTTTTTTCTTCTGCTTGTCTGAGTAAGTATGAGCACTGCCAGTCTTGGTAACTGTTACCAATAACCCCTGCAGCTCTTAAAAACACTCATACCGGCTAACAACCGTGCCATCTGTATGAGCCAACCAGCCCAGAAAATGGTGTGTTTGTTCTCTCAGATGTCAGTCGCTTTGGATAAAAGCATCTGCTAAATGACAGTAGTAGAAGTATGTATGTGTGAAAACTGTTGCCTTTTCGTCCCTGGGAGTCGACAGTAATATGGCTAGCACCTTGAGGGACACTTTTGCAGCTAATAGGGGGGGATAGATGTTGGTTAATGAGCCAGTGGAGCAGCGCAGATCCCCGGCCTTCACCCACAGAGCTCTTTGTTTTCATCAACGGTAACTGTTGAGGAAAGACAGCGTGACAATGTGTCTCTCCTCTTAAGTATCAACTTAAAGGGGCTAACCATTTGTTTGGTAACATGCTGTGCAGAGATAGCTCAGCTGTAAAATGATACAGCTGTTGTGCTCACTCACGGGGATTTAAAGGATGCATTTTATGATTCTTGCAGGAAAGTTGAAACATTTCTCTGAGGTGTTGTTGACATGCACTGCTCAAAATAAATGTCACAGTTCATGCAAAAGCAGCCTTGTTAACCATCCTCACACTTTTGTTCATGGCACCTGTGTGGAGTCACCTGCTACAAACCACCGTCCCCCTACGGCTCCACAGGTGTGCGTTATTTGAAATCCGTGTTGCAGCTTTGTACAAACCACTTCTAAGGGATCAGACACTGCAGCAGGATGGGATGTTCGTGGAGGCGACGATGGCAGTGGCGGGTTAGTCCTGCTCTGATCTCCGACTGTGATGGCTCACTTTACCTGCAAATCTGAAAAACTTGCTCAAAGCAGCACAAAGGAGTTTTTTAAATGTACAAATATCGGTTTGAGTTACATTTGAATGAACCATTGATGCTTCTAAGAAGCTTAGCTCTCAGGGTCTCCTGTTCATGATATCAGCAAAATCTATCGTTTACAACACTTTGCTATACATCATCAACAATGAAACCAACTCACAGAACTAGAGTTCACGTCAAGTCAAGAAAGATCTTGAGACAGTAACGATGGGAGGAGAAAATAAGAGAGTGACAAGTGAGCAGGAGACAGACAACATAAATGTAGGACTGTGCCAAAAGAAAAAAAACACTGCATATTTTCTAACATAGACATCCCTGAAACACCACACAGTCAAGGTAGCTATGGTCTAAATCAGGGGTGTCCAATACCGGTCGTCCTGCATGTTGTAGATGTTTCCCTGCTTCATTAAACCTGGCTCTAATTGGTGGATCATTGACATACGTGTGTAGACCTTGATGACAGGCTGATGGCGGTCCAATTAGTTGTGCTTCAGCAGGGAAATGTTACGATTTAAATCATAGAATGTTACACTATGTGTATATACATATATATATATATATATATATATATATATATATATATATATATATATATATATATATATATATATATATATATATATATATATATATCTATCTCCAGTACTCGAGTTGTAATAAAAAATCAGGGGGGATGGTGGATTTTATCATATGGGGACAGATAATTTGTGCTGATTACAAATAATATAATATATTACAAATAATAGAACTGACCAAAACACCTGCAGAAATACTGCAGGAATGACATAGCAGCAGTTAAATGCAGCCTTCTGTACGCTTTAAATATCCACTGGGCTTACATCTAATACATCAAAACACAACAATAAAAAACAGTTTTCTGAACTTATCAATATGATTCTGTCCTTCACAGGATAAGTAAAATGGATCACTGCAAAAACTCACAATCTTAACAAGAATATTTGTCTTATTTCTAGTTAAAATGCCTAATTTTAGTAAAAAAAATCTCACTTAAAACAAGACTCATCACTGGAAAAAACAACAATTTTCACCTGTTTCAAGTAGATTTTCACTTAAAATAAGTAGAAAAATCTGCCAGTGGAACAAAAATGTTTTACTTGTAAAGAGAAGATAAATCTTGTTCCACTGGCAGATTTTCGTCCTTATTTCAAGTGAAAATGTACTTGAAACAAAAGAAATTGTCAAATAAGTTATTTTTCTGGTGATGACTCTAAATGTTGAAATAGCAGTAAAACCACATTCATTGATGAAATGACATAAAGGATGGAAAGGGGGGATGGCAGTTTTACAGGGGGTGGCAGTGTTATTAAAAGAACACAATTTATTTCAGGAGGGATGCCACCCCCCCCCCCCCCCCCCCCCCCTTCATCCCCCCTCAACTCCAGTACTGGAGTTGTATAGAGAAGGCCGAGAAATGCTTCTCGTTAAAGTCATTCAGAAACATATTAGTATAAAAAAAATCAAATATGTCATGTCGGAGACACCTGAGAATACTTTTTGCTACAATCTCAACAAAAGGTATTTATTTGTTCTTAATGAAGTCATGTGGGAGGGGGGAAGAAAATACTTAAGAGCCAGAACAGACATCTGTTCTCCAAAGGAAAATTATGCAAAAGTGGTTTGTTAGTGTCTTTTTTATTCCCACCGAGTCACGTAAACATTTGTGACTGAGAGAACGCTGCTGAATGCCAAGATCGCTGCTCTTTTCTAAAACGCATTGTTTTCTGAATTCTACTGTGCATTACAAAGATTGGGTATTGATCTCTTTGTTTACACAGCTTCTGTCCTTGAGTCAGGCTTTCAGTCGCTGCCAAGTTTTTTTGGCTTGAGTTATTTTAATTTTGTGAACCGGTTTGCTCTCAGAAACTCAGTCTCTACACTGTTTTACCATGAGAATACTGCCAATGCAAAGTTGGATGACTAGAGAGGAACAGTCCGTAAACACTAGAGTTTTGTATTTCATTTATTTGTAGCAATGAATACACCAATGCATAATGCATCCCTATACAATTACTGCAGTCTTATCAGAAACTAAGATGTAACAACTCTGAATTACTAGAATAACATTAGGCTCCAGCAGGAGACTCTGCATAAAAGAGCCTCTCAGGATTGTGGTCAGCCTTTTTGTTGCCATCTTTCTTGGCTGTTTTTAAGAGTGAGTGGGGGATCTTACTGACAACCAGAGACTCTTTGTGCCTATCAGGAAGTTGTGTGCAAGTAATAAAGCAACTCGATCCTAGAATATTATTATGTAGTTTATGCTGATTTGAAGAGGATTTGTAAATTAGAAATCTGAGGGATTAAATTATGTTAGAAGTGCAATTATTACAAGTAGAAACATCCCCCCTGAGACTGCAGGGAACCTGTTCTCACATACAGCACAACATCTGTGACATCTGGATTTCAGGGTTCACATCTACACCCATGACTGACATTTTAAAGGAGCTTGAGGCTTCTTTTAAGAAATTAGACTCTATAGCGCCACCCTTCACCACGACGGCCGTCGGGGGTACTGCAGCCAACAGTGAAGCCGGCACGGGAGAACGGGGAGAACGTGCATGCAGCGTCATGTGACGTCACATCCGCAGGACAGCGTGGGAAAATCGGGACCGAATTGCAGCACATTTTGCAGCACACAGCCTGTTCAAGGCAAAGGAGAGATACGCTAGAGGGCTCATTATTTTGGGTTTGGAACGCTTCATCTGACATTATTACTAGAAAACTTAAAATGTATACAGATTTTTTTCATAAATCCTGCCACAATCCGGCCTCAAGCTCCTATAAAGACACACTATGTAATCTAACCAATCCAGACCAAATGGGGGTCACTACGATAATTATTGTGTGTTAACAGCAGCACTGTTGTGCAGAAAGTAACATTATAACTTAAATGATAATATTAACACACTTATGCAACAAGACTTCAGCCTTCCTAGCAATCTACGGGAAATATCCCCAGTTTTGCATCATATTTCATTTCATTATTTGCTGAGTTGCCTCCATTGGAGGAGAATCAACATCAAATGTGGACCCTTATTGTCAGAGTTTGACATTCCCCCCAGTTTTTGAGTTTCAGTTCTGTCCCTTCTGTTTCCAATCTGCCCTGATTGCCTGCACCTGTGTCTCGTTATCCCCTGTGTATATCTGGTCTTGTCATTCCCCTTGTCCCGGTCGGTCCGTACTGTTTCTACCTCCATGTTTCCTGCCAAGTTTTTGCTCCAGTTTTTTGAATCTCTGTTTTTTGATCCTGCTAAGCAGCGCTTTGATTTTTGGTTTCTTTAAAATAAACCCTGCTTTTTTGCAACTCCTGCCTCCTGCTCTCCTGCGTTTGGGTCCTCAACAAACACCTACCGTGACACTTATCTTGTGTCTCACCATTCCCTCTCTTTGGCTGTGGATGTTTTTTGTTTTTTTTCCCATAGGAGTGGGTGTTTTTGGTCTGAGCTGGTTTGCTTTCCCTGAAGTACAGAAATGTTACTTATGACTTATCGATCCTACAACACCATTTAGGGGTCACTCACAACACAACCTGACAGCGACTGAGTCGTGTCACTGGTCTCAAACACATTTAGTCAACAAAACACGCAAGGCAAACACGGCGTAACCAAAACAAACATAGCATAAATAACATAATCAGAATATAAATTGGATTGAAGGACGAAGCAGCTGTTTGTGCTAGGATTAGTTCAGAATGTGAAAATGAAAAAGGAATGGAAAAAGAAAATATTTGCATTCAAGAATAGCCATATTTACCTTTTTAATGACAAAGCCGTATGTACTTAAAGAGTAGTTACCTACCTGAATTCTGATATGGCTGGGCGTGTTTAAGTGACAGTTTACAGTGAGCTTGTGTTTTCAAGAGACGAATACTTATCAATGTTCCCACCGAGCAGTATGTGATCTCAACCTAAACGGTCTGTCTGGTTGGTCCTTAAACATGATTGAAATGCAAGGAGAATAGAAGTATCACTTCCTCGGCTTCATTTAACAGATTCTGCTTTCATATGACGGTACACCATAATGATTTATATCACCTCTACTGGAAGTACGGACTATTGCAACGCTTGATGGTTTGTGCCCATTTCTCAGTGTTTTCAGCTACTCTTTCCCAGCTGATTACATTGAATTAACACTAATACCAAGTGGTTATATCAAGTGATATCTTAATAAGGTTGTCTTTTATAATTGCGTGTTCCCTAGAAACCAGAAAGTAGATATCATAGTCTCTCCATCATTTCTTTTCTTTTGCTACATTCCTGATGGGATCATAATGATGTTTTTTTCAATATCAACTTACCCCTCCTCCCCATCTCCAACCTTCCCTTCATCTCCAAAATCCTTGAAAAAAACTGTTTCCTCCCAATTACACTTTCCCTGAAATCAGAACTCCCTTTATGAGTCTTTCCAGTCTGGTTTCCACCCCCATCATAGTACTGAAACCACCTTCCTACAAATCAGTAAGGATCTCCTCACTGCACCTGACTCTGACCTTCTCTCCATCCCCATCCTCCTTGACACCATTTCATGCTCCATCCTCCTTTATAGATTCTCGTCCGTTGGCATTACCCAATGGAAGAGAAGGGGCCCCAGGCCTCTGCCCTGGGGCCCTTCTCTTCATCACCTATCTCCTCCCTCTCGGCAATATTTATTGAACATTCAATATCCATCTGCACTGCTTTGCCTCTACCTTTCCAGTAAAATAGACTCCATACAGTCCTGCTTATACGAAATCAAATCCTGGTTCACCTCAAATTTCTAGAAATTAAACTGTGAAAAAACTGAGCTTCTTCTTATTGCCACAAAATCATCATTATCCAAATTTGACAGCTTCTCCCTCACCATCTCCACTCCATCTCATCAGTCCCCACTTCCCTCAGGTTAAGAGTCAGGGTGTCATCCTCCTATACCACACTGTCCACACTGGCTCCATCCATTAGTTTTTTAATCTGCCTGTGCTTCTGTGCTTCAGTCTTATTTAAAAGTATACATCTACAGTATTTTGGGGGTGTTTTGGTTGCCGTCTCAGCCCGCACCCTCTCACAAAGGAAATTTCAAGCATGAGAGCTCCTTTGTCTGGATCAAATAAAAGGAGTATATACATATATTCACTAACTGCACAAAGGATGTCCAGCTGCTCTCCTGCCTGACCAGACCGTGGGCAGCACAGTCCAATCTTTTCTAACAATTCCCTGACATTTTTAATGAATACAATGGAAAATGTCACGAAGCCAAAGAAAAATGGAAAAGTGAAGGATTTACAGACATGAAATTTAAATACTATACAGCTCCACCATTTCAAAGTTTAGTCATTTAGAAAAAAAATGAAGGCAACTGTGGGGCCAGAACTTTTCTCCAACATGATTTATGCTTAAAATAAATACGTCTGTGGAGCTCGTTCCTTTGACATCTGAAGAATTGGAGACTCTCTCTTGTCCTGGCTGAACTAAATTAGGAAACTTCAGAACCATAAACCATCACTTGACCCCAGTAGAATATTTCCATAATCTAGCTGCGCTTCATTATTTCACCAGTAGATGTCACTATAAACCACAGCACGAGCAGCTTCTGGACATAAAAGTCATATATTTGACTGGCTGACATCTTAACCGTTAAGTACAGCAATTAAAAGTGCAAGTACAATATTACACTTTGTAGGACACTGCACCCAAAAGTCCTGAGGCTGTTATAATAGAGACGTGGAAAAAGCCCTGTGTCTGAGCAGAGAGCTCACATCCTCTGTTCAGCCGCTTTTGTGCTTCAGAGGGCATGATTTGTTGTTTTTCTTTTTTAAATCCTTCATAACATTTAAGAAAACAACCATGAAGCATTTTGATATGAAAAAATGTCCTTATTTGTATTTGTTTTTTTTAAATTACGTGAAGGATGTTTGGGTTTTTTAAAAATCAAACCCAATACAACAAAGAAACTGACAACATTTTCAACATCACTTCTCATGTGGGATGTGTGAGTCCTAAAAGAAAAACATCAGACGTATCCCTCTGTGGATTTCCCCGTCTTAACATCAGAGTGTTGAAATCAGTGAAGCCGTAATCCTCCGTCCTTCATCTCTCCTGGTTTTGTTCTGCAGGCTTCCATCGTTCCTGCCGTGCAGGAGCGGAGACTCGGCAGCTGGTTTCTGCTCGGCAGCGGCTCATGAATGCTGATGATGTCTCCTCTTGTTCCGCGTTAACACTGTCAAATAAATGCACATGCTAAATGCCTCTTTTGTGTGATCCTAAGTGGTGTGAAGCAGAAGAAGCGGAGTGAAGGATCCGGGAAAAAAAAGTCGCGTGGTTCCATTCTGTTTGTTTGTGGTTATGCCTTTAAACTGTGCCAGTCTCCTACGGCTGTTTTCACATACCACCAGTAATATATTGTTCACGGCGTAGGGCCTCGGGCAGACAGAATGATGGATTGGACCGTTCTCTTTTCTTTTCTCAATCCATCTTCAAAGAAACAAATCGATCTGGAAAAGAGAAAAGAGTGAATGGATAAAAATCACCAAAATATAGCTTCTTTATGGTGTTTTGATGTGATGTGTTATTTTGTCAGGAGCGTTTTAAAAATCAAAGTTTACCCTTTGGAACTGAGAAGAGCAGAAATCTATGAATGTATGAAGTTTTGAGTGTGTGTTTAAAAGTGTGTGAATCATAGTGGGCGAGCAGCAGCAGGGAGCTATTAGTTACAGGAGCAGCGCTGCATTCATGGCCCCATTAAAAAGCTTAGAATCCATCCAGAAAAAATGCTGTCAGATATTTTATGCACTCGCCTGTAAAAAATTAGAAATAGACTTGGAAGACCTTTAATAACTTTTAGTTCAATTTACAGTATCGGCATTGATTCATGACAAAGTCCCTTTGTGAGGTTAAAGTTTCTGCTCAAACTTTTTGGATGTTCCAGCACTTACTTAAAACTTCTTGTAATTAATATATTCAACAATGAGTTATCTGCATATCAAAATAATTGACAACATCTTTACATTTCACTTTTCTTTGCACAGTCTCAGACTCAGAACAATGCTATGTAAACAATGTATGAAATAACTATCACATGTCTCTGTCGTTAAGCATTATCATTGTGTATTACGGGGGACATTATGAACAAAATATAATCACATCACATCTCCTCTACAAGTGTTCAGTGTAGCTCAGAGTTTGGTAGCTCAAAACTGTAACTCTGATTTGAAAAGAAGCACGACCTCCAGAGGAGAAGGGTGGAGTCCAGTGTAGCGTCTGACTCCGACCCCTAAAACCAGACCACTATGGAAAAAAAAGTAATTTTTTTGTATGAAATTCTGGTATTTTGAAGAAAATATACCACAGACATTCAATCATGGCGCAGCACGGTTGCTTAGTGGTTAGCACTGTTGCCTCACAGCAAGAAGGTCCCCGGTTCGACTCCCAGGCCCAGCAGGACCTTTCTGTGTGGAGTTTGCATGTTCTCCCCCGTGCTTGCATGGTAAATTGGTGATTCTAAATTGCCTGTAGTTGTGAGTGTGAGTCTGGTTGTTTGTCTGTGTATGTTGCCCTGCGATGGACTGGTGAACTGTCCAGGTGAACCCCTGCCTCTCACCTGAAAATAGCTGGGATAGGCTCCAGCAGACCCCTGTGACCCTGCAAAGGATAAAGCAGGTATAGATAATGGATGGATGGACATTCAATCATATAGACAATACAATATGTCTCCTTTAATTAATTAAATTAATTAATTTAATTAATAATGTATTTTCAATGGGGAGGTATTTAAATGCTACTATTCTTTGTTAAAAGGTTTCTATTACCTGACGAACCTTCCTCTTTAAGAACTATGCACTTTTTTTATTAGCTTGTGAAAAAAACATGGAAGGATGCGACAAATCATCAGAGGCTATTAAATTACTCATAGTCAGTGTGTCGAGTGTCGTAATCCAAAATCTTGCTTATCTGTTTTCACACCCTGCTCACTGTGTTGGAGGTTGAAAATAAAGACCTAATTGTTGCAAAGTTACTTGATTGTGACTGGGCCTAGTAAGCTAGCAGTGGGCCGTTCCCCAGCGTAGCTGTCACATGAACACCAGATACCTGCAAGGGTGACGTGCTGTTTTTTAATAAGTGATTGTATTCTGCATCTAATACAATAGTGTTCCCTGTTTAAATGGAGTCTAACTAGAGATGGGAAATGAAAGGTTTAATCAATACAGAGGCCATTATTGATCACATCCTTTATTAGTTTCAGACCAAGTTTCAGCGAGGGTATAACTATGCTTAAATGGGCTTTTAGCTTCAACTTAACTGCTTTACTGTCTAAAATTCCAGTAAATACTCCTGCAAACAGGAAATGTCTTGTCTTTCATCTAGTCACATTTCTTACAGGAATTGTTTCACGTCGAGGATGCGTATGTGTGTATGTTTTCCCGAGTCGTTATAACTGAGAAACGCTTTACGTTCCCCGCCACCGCGACAGAAGTCCATATTGCAAGTGTCTTATTTTTCGTTCCATTTTCTGGTTAAATTTGTATTGATTAGTGTCTCTGATTTATTCCGGGCCTACAGCCCTGGTGACAGGACTCGTGCATGATTTCCTGCTAAACAAGACAAAGGAAAAGAACAGACTTAGAATAAGTCGCTTCACTATATCACAAAGGAGAAGGCTTTAATGTTTCACGTCAATGTGTAAAACCCCAAATCCCACTTGTTCCGTGACATCAACAGCGTGTGGTTGTCAGCTTAATTTTTTCTGGCTCCACAGGCACACAGTCACCGCGGATACAGACGCTGTCGTTTAACTCTGTCAGCGCTGCTGTAACGCTGCTGTAACGCTGCCGTCCTCTGGAGGGCAGAAGGGCTCCACAGAAAATTAGTGGAAAAAAATTACATTGCACTCTAGTTCTTCTTTACATTTATTTCACTATGCATTATTCTTTATTTTGCCTAATTCCAGCTTTCTCTTTCTTTCTTTCCTTCTTCCTTTCTCTTTCTTTCTTAACTTCTCTCTTTCTTTCTTTCTTTCTTGACTTCTCTGCCCTTACCCGTCTCTTGTGCCAGATATCAGAGTCAAAAAAACCTTCCTGCTTTATCAATTCCTTAAAAAAAGCTGTCTAATAAACCACAAACCAGGGCAGTCTTGTTTATCACCCTTCCTTCTTAACACACACACACACACTTGTCTCACCCTGTAACACATCTTGTTCTCTTTCACCGCCGTTCTTCAGTCTGTCTCCCTCTCAGCTGTCTTTTTTTCTCAGTTTTTCTCCCATCCTTAGCTTTCCAACTCAGAATTTCTTCATTTCTCTCTCAGTGCTTTTCTCTCTTCTGTCATGATGTCTCCTTGGTCTTTTTTCTCATCATTTCTTCTATTAAATACCTTTGTTTCACAGATATTTTTAAATGCTCCCATCAGAGGAGGGGATGCTCTTTATGGATCTCATCGTTAATATCTTTCGTGGTGGGTGTGAAGTGTTCAGTTACTTGCATTTTGCATCCTAAACACTCAACGTTTATGTTGTGCTTATTTAATTGTTAGGCTTCAACTTTCTGCATTGCATAATAAGGCCTTTTGTTTGTTTCACTGGTTTTTCCATGAGGTCCAAGCACTTAGACAAAGACATCAGGAGAGCCACGTTCACCACATACAGTCAAGTAAACAATTAATCACATCTATTTACTCAGCAGTCAGCAAGCCTCTTTATTGCCTTTGTATAGAATAAGCAACTCTAAGTGTTTGTGTAAATTAAAAAAAACATTTTAAAGCACTTTGTATACCCTAAACAAGATTAAAAAGTTCCACAAGTGTGTGCCATTCATCACATCCCGGCAATACTAATAAAACTTACTTTGACATTGGAACGAGCAATCAGGCGTGCATTTCATCGACTTTGCTCTAACAATCCACTTTGTGTCTCGTCACTCTGTTTCTCTGCTTTGTTTGATTACAAATCAATTGATTGAGATTGTTTTTGCATATCACACTAAATAGGTTCAGAGATGATGCCAAAAACAACAAACTGAATTTTTTTGTCAACTGTATAAATTGGTAGTAATTTCCATGCCCCCTCACCCCGAAACAATTCAAATGATCGCACATCAGCCCACTGTTTAGTTACCTGCCCAAACGTACAACTGGCACCACTGTGCTCTCAAAGGCCGTTAAAAGTGGCCTTTTGAAATACTTTAAGTGTAGCTCTTAATGGGCGTAACGGTTCGACTTTGCCAACAGAGAACGTAGCTGTTTCAAATCTTTTTACGGTGAATTATGCCGGCTGCATTTTCATGTTACCGTTAGCAGTCTGTCAAGCCACAAATTAAGATTTGGTAAGGCGCACGAGGCTCGTGAGCCGCATAATGAGTAGCTCTTATTTAGCACAACCTCTGATGTAGCCCAATGAACATCACAGGATATTGTTAACAGTAAAGTCAAAATAATTACAAATGTGTTAAATCCGCTATGCTGATTTATTCCCTGTAAAGTCCTGACTTGAAAATATCTTTGCATAAGTGAGCCCATCATATACTGCTCTGTTTTTGTGCAGCTGTTCCATTACAACCAGATGCTGATTTCCCCCATATCCCCACCCTCAACCACATTTAGCATCTAAAAGAGTTTTTCCTCTTTGGAAACAGTATTTATGGATTTATCCTTTGGTCATTTGAGTGAGCGCCATCTTTCTTCTGTGTTTTCCAGGTGACTTTCACTTGTTTTCTCATCCATTTTTCTCATCCATAACTGCCAGAGTTGACCCTGGAGAGCTTTTTGACTCACCAGTGACAATTCTTTTCATGAATGAAAACAACGTAAGACACGGTTGCCATCTCTCTCTCTCTTTTGTTGTTCTATGGAGCATTCAAGTCAGTCAGATCTTTTGAAATTCCTGCACTTATGCCTCTGGAAGATTGAAACATGGGTGTTTTTGCAAACAAATTCAAATTCTGATTTCCCTTTCCAACCGACTCCCTGATTTCTTGTTGCTTTGGTGTGCAATTAAGTTCCCATTAATGCTAAGGAGAATCATTTGGTGGGCCTGCCTCGCGGGGTCGCAGTCATTACTCAGCGGCTCTCCGTGGTGCAAACATTGTCTTCCTGATAATTCACGGTAAGAAGCGACAGGCCATTTGGGGAACTTGGAGATTCGATGGTACTAGATAAAGTGTTAAAATCTTTAAAATTACTTGATAACCAGGTAAAATGATAAACTGGATCTGCCACAGAGCAGCAGAACCAGGGGAGAGTTGGTTCACAAGTGGTTCTTGTAATATCGGAAAAGCTCGTGAAGTAAGAAATACCGGCGAAAAGAAGTCACCTGAACTACTGAACTGGCACAAAGTTGTAAATAATAACAATAATAATAAAAAAATCATGAAATGTTATGTCATGTGGAGATTGGCTAGAAGTTTCCAAAGTATTGTTGTAGTCATGTGCCATAAACTGCCTGGCAGGAGTTTTTTTTTTTTTAAATAAAATATGAATATGTACGTGGACACCACATGCTGGGCACGCTGTGAAACGGGTTTCTGCATCTTCTCGTGCAGCATCTAACCCAGATCTCAATGTCTCATGACGTCCAACATGCTTAAGATCAAATACAGTCGACCAGTAAAGGCTAAGTCTGTCTCTGAAATATGCAGAATTGACTCTTAAAGTGGACAGTGGACAAATGAGCCACAGAAGTGTCAGTGATTTTCAGGATTTGTACAATTTATAAGCTCAAAACTCTGAAACAGTTCATTTGAACTGATAAAATTGTCAGGATGGAATGTGAAAGGTCTTGAAGGACAAACGAAAGAGAAGTGTGTTTCAAGCCTATTGAGAGTTAACATGACCTGGAGAGTCTGACGCCAGCGTTTCCTTGTGTGTCCGTTGTTCAAGATTTAACTGTACACTGGGAGAAAATACACAAATAAATAAAATATTGGTGCTTGATCAACCATCTCCAAAACTTTCCCAAAACTATATTAGCTGAAATCTGATTTACACAAACAGCAAACTATTGATTAAATGCTCTCAAAAAATAAGAATAGAAAATTGCCCGTGGAGGTGACAGGGCTTGAAGAACACCATGCAGTATGAGACCCCAGTGAAGCCGCTGGACCGTCTGGGAACAGGCACTGTGTGTTTATGTGCTATGGCGATGGTGCTTCAGAAGATTTGAATATTTTTTAAATGTTGCTTTTTGAAAATCTCACAGATTGGTTTTTGCAACATCTCTTGCCGAAGCTTAAATAAACCATGTCTCACACAAGACCGTTGTTGTTAACTATAAAAGTCATCCAGTGATTTAAAGGAGCATGAGGCAGGATTTATGAAAAAAATTCGTATACGTTTTAAGTTTTCTAGTAATAATGTCAGATGAAGCGTTCCAAACCAAAAAGAATGAGCCTTCTAGTGTATCTCTCCTTTGCCTTGAACAGGCTGTGTGCTGCAAAATGTGCTGCAATTGTGGGGCCGAATTTCCCGCGCTGTCCTGCGGATGTGACGTCACATGACGCTGCATGTGCGTTCTCCCCGTTCTCCCGTTCCCAGCTTCGTTGTTGGCTGCAGTACCCCCGACGGCCGTCGTGGTGAAGGGTGGCGCTAGAGAGTCTCATTTCTTAAAAGGAGCCTCATGCTCCTTTAACTATAAAAATCATCCAGAGATTTAACTGGTCAGGTTTTTGTTGAGCAAAAGTTGCGTGTTTAGGGTGAGAAGAGGATCCTGGTCCGGCCTGAGACACACCCGGTCCAGTGTCAACCCTGCATGTGGAAAATGTGTGCCGGTGAGTCCTGACGGAGCACTGCTCTACAGCAACGGCGGTTGCCAGGTTGCAGGAATTGCATTTTGAATGATGCCAGTTAAAAAAGAAAAAAAAAAAGGAAAAAAACGCAGAGAAATATTAACAATAAAGTGAAACAGTGTGTACAAGCGCTGTCCTGATACCATGCTTGCTGTGGATACCAGCCGCTTTGCCGCATGATGTCTGTAGGTGCATGTTAAGGAATCTGCTATCATAGTTTCCATCTATCTAGAGGTCTTGGATGTTGGGATGTTTTGCCCTTGGTGTGTTCCCCTCTGCATGCTGTCGTGTTGCTCAGGAGAGGCTGTTGTTCAGCAGGAGGCCGGAGATTTTGCTGAGACAAGGGGGAAATGTCAGGGACATGGACAGTCTGGACATCCTGGCTGACAGCAGGGTGTGTCACATCCTTTTGCCCTCTCCTTTTCATCCTCTCGCTTCCTTCCCTCGCTGCTACCCTCCATCCATGATTTCACCGTCATCTGCATCCCTGTGTCTTTTATCTCTCTTCTTCTTCCCCCACAACAGTGGCTTGAATTAAGCAGCACTGGCAGTAATAGACATTGAATTACAATTAATCCCGCCTCACTCGATTTGCCAATAGTCATCCCGCTGAGAGAAGAGAATGAGGGAGAGGTGCAAGGGAGGAGCAGGAGGAGGAGAGAGAGGGGATAAATCTGAGACAAGGAAAGATGGAGCTAAGACAAAAAGGAGCTTGAGGGACAACTGTGTAGTCATGTACCATCCTGGGTTAGTTTTTTGTTTTGTATGTTAATATGCAACAAGTGGAATGTATAGTGTGGGGAGGGCAAAAAATATAGCTGAGGGAGGGGGAGAAAAAGGAGATAATAGCATAGAAAAGCAACAACATTTTGAAATAATTGAGTGTTTGTGCGTTTGATGGAGCAAAACTCACAAATACTGTGATTTGCTGAGATTATATTCAGAGGAGTTACAGCGATGACAAGATTTAGAGAAACATGGGGATAATGATGTTGCAGCTCCCTTCCCTCGTCAAACTGAAGCCCACCTGGCAAGGTGATGTGCGATATGGGTAATTCCTTTCACTCCATCCAACCAGCTGTGCCCTGGCTTGTGCACAGCTGCTAATCCAACACAGGGCCTGAAAATAAACGAAATACTGGGAATGAAGAAATTATAAAGAGAAGTAAAAAGAAGCAGAGTGCAATCAGTTTTGGCAGCGTGTGAGGCGCGAGGGGTCGTCTCCTGTCTCTCTGTCTCTCCCCCTGAACAAGCGCTTTCCTGTGGATAAAGGCCTTGGCTGGAGTGGGGGGAGCAGATCGCGTTGTCACGTTTGTGGCTTAAACAGGTGGCACATTACAAGCTGGCATTTGGAGAGCAGCGCTGCAGCGCTGCTGGGCTCGGATTTCCACAGTCCTCTGCATTTCTGCACTGCAGGCAGACTTTCCAGGGATGGCGACGGGCTTTTTCTGAGATTCATATTTTCTCTGTTAACTCTTTACTGCTCTACTCTGGTTTGTTGTTTCAAGACAAGAACAAACACCTCCGTCCTCCCTGCTGACATCAGCAGTGCCTAAAATAAGCAGCTCCCTCTCCTGCAGGTTTTGTAGCTTTATTTGCTGTTGGTATTTATTTAGAGCTAAAACTGCATCAGATGATTTCTGGGATCCACAGAAGTTACATGAAGTCACTGGTGCAGCATTTAGTGTGAATAAGCATCCTTCGTTGGATGGGTTTTACACCTTCCTGTCTTCTTGTGAGTTGTGCCATAAAAATCCTGCTTGCGTTGATGAAGTGTTTCTCACCATATTCAAAATAAAGCTTCCTCTGTGAAGTGTTCGTTTCCAGCATGCAAAAAAATACATTAAAATGGACAGGAAAGTCTGAGGAGTGATTATCCTGTTTTTTCTAGTCAATTAAGTGATCAGTTCCCTACCACTGGAAACAAAGTTGATACACTAACAGCAGTGAAGTGAAAAATGATGAAAACTTTACATCATATGTAGAACTTAAATCAAAATCACCTTGAGATGAAAATATTGTCAGATGAATAAAATCTTAACAACAACGTAAGGGATAGGGTGTAATTCCAAACTGCAAATACATTTTTTGGTTGAAGAATACCCTGGCTGGGTTGACCCTGGGCAGATCACAATCCAATCGCAGGGCCAAACAGAGATGAATAACCGTGCGCGCTCACATTCCCAGGAGAGAGATTTACAATCACCAGTCAGCCCAACGTGCAGGTTTTCAGACTGTAGGAGAAAGCTGAAGAGAAAACCCACGAAAGCACAGGAAGGACAAGTAAAAGCCTGTATAAACGGCCCAGCAGGGATGTGCATCAGTATCTTATAGCTGTGAGTCAACAGCATCAACCAGCGGGCTACTGCGTTGCCTGTGGTGGGACTCACAGGGAGAAAAATACCCAGAATAAATAGGGACGGTCTTTTCACACCTATGTCACCAGGTTCTATCAAAGCCATCGTCTATACCGACTCAAGAATACACAAGCCAGTAGATTATGTTTAGTGACTTTACATAAACCGCCTTGTTCCACATTATCTTTATGTTTTACAATGAAAACTCCCGCACACGTTCTTCTCACCAGACTACTGTTTTCTGGGCCAACGTTTCGGTCATCGACCTTTCTCAAGGCACCAAAACGAAACGTTGGCCCAATAAAACAGTAGTCTGGTGAGAAGAACGTGTGCGGGAGTTTTCTTTTTAAAATTGGCTGCAGCTTTCCTCCTCCGACGCACCTTTCTGCATTACCGGTGTGCAAAAAGTTTCTACTTTGGATGTTTTACAATTAAACATATTGAACATATAGGCAGAGGTGCAGGACCCCCACGTTAGACCAAGAGTCAAACCTGGGCTAGCTGCAGAAGGACAGTCTTTTTTAATGAGATACATTTTTACACAATGATTGTCCCCTTAAAGGAGCTTGAGGCTCCTTTTAAGAAATGAGACTCTCTAGCGCCACCCTTCACCACGACGGCCGTTGGGGGTACTGCAGCCAACAGTGAAGCCGGCACGGGAGAACGGGGAGAACGCACATGCAGCGTCATGTGACGTCACATCCACAGCCCAGCGCGGGAAATTCGGGACCGAATTGCAGCACATTTTGCAGCACACAGCCTGTTCAAGGCAACGGAGAGATACACTAGAGGGCTCATTCTTTTTGGTTTGGAACGCTTCATCTGACATTATTACTAGAAAACTTAAAATGTATACGGATTTTTTTCATAAATCTTGCCACAATCCGGCCTCAAGCTCCTTTAAAAGAAAGGCTGAGCAATTCTACACAATTTCTAACCCAAAACACTTTTGTCACATTCTGTGACTTCCTGCAAGCTGACCATCTTGTGAGTGCACTGTAAAGAATCCTGTAGGTGTAGGTTTAGTTTTATAGCTGACAACATATGAAATGATGCATTAAATGATTACTTGCAATGCTTGATATAAAGTCAGCAATACAGTATTTTGAGCTCTTTATGCCATCAATGTGTACGGCAGCCAAGGTTTCTGCAACATCTGTATCAAAAGGGAGTAGGATCTTTATATTTCCTCTTCCTCTTCTTCTTTCACAGATGTAAACATTCACCTCTCCCTGTTTATGTAAACACAAAAGCTTGTTAAAAAAGAAAAAGTAGAAAAATCAATCAACAAACTCCACAAATTAAGTCACAAGCGGCATGTCTTGTGAGACTGGACAGGTTATGGAAAGAAAAGAAGCAAACAGGTACGGTAAACTGAATGATTACATGCAGCGTTTCTGATTTTCCTCCAACATTTTGCCTGAAAGCTCAACCTGCTGCTTTCTCTTTCTGTTTTCTGCTGTGTTTTATGTTGTCCAATTACATTTAATTTGCTGTATGCCATGATTGCGTCCACTGGAGGAGAATGCAGAAGGAAATTTATTATCCTGTCTCGTTCACAGAAAATTGTCAACGGTAAGTAAATGAGTGCAGAGAGCCCACATATCATGGCATTAAAATGTAAATAACAGGTATATACATCACTGTGACGCAAGCTCTGGCTTTATATCAGTTTATTGTGTTTTTAATTTTTGTGCCAGTCTCGTAAATCAGTTTTAAATAGTGACAAAGCCACAGATAAGGATGTCTGCATAATTTCACAGTAGATTTTGTTCAGGCGTTTGTGTCTCTCTTGTATCACACCTCAGACTGATTTATCTAAATTAATGTGATCAGCAAACCTGGATGAATCATATGCAGCCAGTCGCTGAGTGATGCTTCACCTAAAGAGACTTTCAGTGTGAGCAAGGACTCATTGATCATTCCATCAGGAAGTGATCACGAGGTAGAAACGATACTTCAGATTTTTCCAATGACACTTGCAACGAGGCAACATCACGTGGATCATCTACACCTTCTTCAGCAGGTTAGCTGGTAAATAAACTGCTCTTGACACACACTTGGGGGTGATAACAGTGTGTGTTATCAAATGTTATCAAACTGGGAACTAGGGATGGGCAGTATGGACTAAAAAAATTATCACAATAATTTCTGGCATTTTTCCCGAAAACGATAAAAATGACGATAAAAAAAACCAATTCAACTCCACTTTTGTAACTATAAATCTATCAACACATTCAGTCTTTGGAGCCCCCAAAACACTGCTCTAAAAGAATACTAAATGCTACTAAACGTCATCAATGGGAATTTATCGTTCTTTCTTTCTTTCTTTCTTTCTTTCTTTCTTTCTTTCTTTCTTTCTTTCTTTCTTTCTTTCTTTCTTTCTTTCTTTCTTTCTTTCTTTCTTTCTTTCTTTCTTTCTTTCTTTCTTTCTTTCTTTCTTTCTTTCTTTCTTTCTTTCTTTCTTTCTTTCTTTCTTTCAGGCTCATATCTTCCTTCCTTCCTTCCTTCCTTCCTTCCTTCCTTCCTTCCTTCCTTCCTTCCTTCCTTCCTTCCTTCCTTCCTTCCTTCCTTCCTTCCTTCCTTCCTTCCTTCCTTCCTTCCTTCCTTCCTTCCTTCCTTCCTTCCTTCCATAAATCCAGCTTTACACAAAAAGGTCATCACAAGAATTTTTTTTTTTTACCTCGAAATGACAAATTCTTACCGTGGGGAATTGTTTTGACGGTATATCGTGAACGGTAAAATATCACCCATTCCTACTGGGAACATGGGTTTCTTTCGTTTGAATTATCTGACATTATTTGAGGCTGTAATGGAAAAATAACAATGTATTCAACATTTCGGACACATGGTAATACTTTATATGATGCACTTTGATTCCAGACTCGTACTTTGAATGACCTCACTGTCTGAGTCTTGGAAATGCAATCATCTTATCTTATTCTGTTTGTTTGTTGTTAACTTTATCTGAATCCAGGAAGGAACTACTAATCACCTGTCCAATGTCATTTATTTCTTGACTGTTTACAGACTTAATGACATTTGGCATTACACCACACTTATAGGTTATTATACATTTACTTACACAATCTTAGTCTATAAAACACACTTTGTTGTGATTGTATGCTGATCCCTTGCAAGGTTTTCATTAAATGACATAAAGACCATTTGATTATTTTGTCAGTATTTATTTTCAGACTTCCACCACAAGCCATTTACATCACATATTGATGTAATATGTTATGTGATGTTATGTGTTTATCTAGCTTTTAGTATCTGGTAGAGACCACTTCACTTTTATTATGATGCCCTGATACATATTATTAGAACTGAAGGCGGGTGAACGCTCTTGTTTATTGGCCTTAATGAATTATTATTCTTTAAAATGGCTTTTAATGAACTACAATAGCTAATGTTGTGATAACCATTATATCCATCCATCCCCAAAGGGACAAACAACACACTGACACTCATTTGGAGGCTGAATGCAGACCACCAGACGCCCGTCACTGAAGCAAGATCGCAGTCAGAATACCAAAGCTTCAAACAAACAGCACGGACCATGTGACCTTGTAGCAGCTCTGTTCCCTGAGGAAAACTCTTGAGATAGTTACAAGCCTAAAAACACCAACAAGAGGACCTCTGAGCCAACATTTTGCACATTGTTTCTTGAGCTGAGCACTTTCCCATCACTTATTAACTCATTACACACTTCATTTCACTGTCTGGGAACGCTCCAATACATTTTATGGATATGATTAGCATCTAATGAATAATGTTTATCAAAAAAGAATCAATTTTGAATGTTAATTCATGGATTGAAAACAAACACAGGGATCCACAGAAAGAGCAACAAAAAAGGGTTCATAACATTATATTTATATCTGAATAATATTTGAATAATGACATTTTTCTATTCTATTATGGATTATTTATTGCACTTCAGCCTGAAGTCAATTTCCTGTGTGTGTCTGCCGCTGTAAGATGAGCTTTTGTCGTTTTTTTTACTGGTTGATTTATACTTGCAGATGTTATCTATTTGTGCCGTGATAAAAGTCAATTAAAAGGAAGTTTGCAGAGGCCTCATGGAGAGGTGAAAAGCTGTGAAGGACTGAATCCTCTTTTGAAGGAAAGCAGAAACAGTGAGTAATAAAAGCAGTAGATTACAGTGATATCAACTTACTGCTGCATTGCAGCCAACTCTGTGCTCCCTGCAATGCAAGGTCCTGCCTGTTATTTTTTCATTCTCTGCTAAAAGTGTTCTCATACCCTGGGTCAGTAAGCAAAATGGGTTGTGGGGCCGTAAATGGTCCCTTCATAGCAGCACTGGGACTATTTTTCCTCAAATTGCTCTGGACTTCAGAGAGACAGACAAGAAAAAAGGTTACATCTCTCATTTACTTGCCGAGTTCTGAAACTACCAATGAAACTATCAACTAAATCAGAATGGTTTCAAAACCATTTTGAAACCATTCTGCCTTTTTATTTAAGAAATTGAGTTTGCCGCCCCACCTTAGTATAGAATACAGATAACAGGGTGCACTTTTATCTCATTTAGAACATAAACAATGTGAAAGCTTAGCTTTAACTTGTCCAAGGGCTTGGAATAGGAGGATTTTCTTATTCCTGAAGCTTGCAGAACCACTGACACACTGGAGAGTTTCAAGGGGAGAGGCAGAACAAGCCTGTGAAAACTCAATGATACAGACGTATAAACTAATTTGAATTGTTTAAAAAAACTAATTTAACCGGCCAAACTAATTGGTTTAGTAAACATTAGTGACACCGCTGGAAATAAGGATTGTTGCAGTCTGGAAACAATGCATATACACAAATACAGTCATTATACGCAAGTTGGTACTAACGATGGCATGATGTGCAATAAGAACAATGCCCACAAGTGAATAAAAGACAGCAGTCATTTTCACAGATTACTCTTAGGGCCCGATTTACTAAGATCCTAAATAAAGAGTACTAAATTGCGTGTGCACTGAAAAAGTTTGCGCGTGCAGTTGTTGCGTGGTTTGCGGGTGATCAACTAAGATTGCGTGCGCAATTGATAACAGGTGCAAACCGCAGTATTTAAATGAGGTGTTGCGCGTCTTACGTTTGCGCCATGGAGAGTCTGGATGGAAAGCAGGATAGTCACAAGCGCAAAATGAAATTGAACGAGTTGGAGTTAGAGATATTAGTGAAGAGGCAAATAAATACATTCATGAACTACAGCAAAGAAATTTAAACATTACCAAAAGAAACGCAATATCGGAGAAAAGCTGCGATAGAATAAATGCAGTTGGTAACACAAAAAACAGAAAAACGTCTGGTTTTTCATATTTCAATTTTAGGCACAGATCAAAAATACGAAATAAAAAAACGGGCCACAGGACCGAATTTGATTTTAATATTGAATTGGTCGGGTTTGCGTGACCCGGCGGTGCTCGGCATGATCTGAGGAGAAAAAGACATCAGACACAGAGCTGGAGAGCGCTTTGATTCATCTATTTATGAGTTAAGTTTTTATTCAGATGTCCACAGTATATTGCAAATATTATATATTATATAGCAAACACTGACAGTAAATGTGTGACAGACGGGACCATCATATGGCCGAAAGAAGAGAAGTGTTCAGAACAGCGCACAGCGCACACTACAGGCTGATTTATGGTTCCGCGTCACACCAACGCACAACCGACGGCGTAGGCTAAACGCGGCGACGCACCCCGCCCGCGACCCTACGCGTCGGCTACGCCGTCGATTTAACGCGGAACCATAATTCAGGCGAAGCTGCAGTCTCTGCGCTGATCCTGACACACCGGGTCGGAGCAGATTTGGTCATGATGTTTAACCTGTGTTTTGTGATTAATAAGCACGGGTTTTAATTAAATGTAATTTACGAAGGATGATTTCACGTTCAATAAGATAAGTAATCAATAAAATACAAAGTTTTGGCACAAAGGCTTGGCCTGCTTGTGGGCGAGTGGAGGGGGGCACAATAAAATAAGGTGGCAAAGATATAAGGCGAAGAACTAAAGAAAAAGTGGCCTTTAATAAAACTTGTGCAACCATTTTTAAAATAGCATGCAGCAGAATAAAGACTCTCTCTCTGCGTATTCTTTGATTTTGGATGTCGCCTCCTTGCCACAATAACGGCAGCAGCAGATTAGCACCTTCCTTTCGAACGTATTAAATACAGACGCAATCACAATACGCGCAATTACTTTCAGGCTTGGTAAATCTCATTGCGCGTGGTAAATGGAGCAATTTGCATCTTCCCCTCCCAGTATTTAGCGCGTTCTGGCGGGTACGCCCCATATTGATTATTCATCAGGGCAAAAGTACTAACTGAATTGCGTGTGCAATTTTGCGCATTTCAGAGACGCAGTCCTCTTTGCACGCTGTTAGTAGATCAGCTGGCACTTTGGTTTGCGGGTGCTGTCAAGTTTGCACACGTTTTAACACACGCAAACCTTTAGTAAATCGGGCCCTTAGTATGATAGTTGTTTCTCTCTTAAAGGAGCATGAGGCTCCTTTTAAGAAATGAGACTCTCTAGCGCCACCCTTCACCACGACGGCCGTTGGGGGTACTGCAGCCAACAGTGAAGCAGGCACGGGAGAACGGGGAGAACGTGCATGCAGCGTCATTTGACGTCACATCCGCAGGACAGCGCGGGAAATTCGGCCCCCGAATTGCAGCACATTTTGCAGCACACAGCCTGTTCAAGGCAACGGAGAGATACACTAGAGGGCTCATTCTTTTTGGTTTGGAACGCTTCATCTGACCTTATTACTAGAAAACTTAAAACGTATATGCATTTTTTTCATAAATCCTGCCTCAATCCTGCCTCATGCTCCTTTAACATGAACTTTTACAATAGACCTATGCTCTTATGAATGTGGATGACATAAGTAACTGTGATTGTTGTTGACAGTCTTGTTTAGAGATAGACACTGGTGTTTTTGGAGGCTCATAAACAGAAGAAAATGACAGGTATTATAGATTGTTCTACTGGCGACCTGTCCAGGGTTGACCCAAAGAGAGCCGGCCGAGGCTCCAGCAGAGCCCCGGGATCCTAAACAGGAACAAACAGGTATACATATTGCATGGGTGGATAAAGTGTTGGTTTTTTCTTCCACAAGCTGATGTTTTTTGTCATGCACGTCTTGTCAACTTCCAAGAGTTGTTTATCTTTGATGATTGAGGGCTGGGTCCCTATGGCTTTGATGCTGCCTTTGTGTTGTTGGGCCACCACGTGATTTTGTCCACCAGTCACACGACGTGTATGAACAGCCATCTTTTCACACACACATATATAGACTGAGGTTTCATGTTTAGTTTGTTTGTTTGCTTCTGTGTTGATATCAGAACCTTATTCCAAATTTTAGTGTTTGACCATCTTTAACACTTCTGTAAATTCTGATTCCTTTTTATGAGAGAGGTTGTTTGTGGTTATTTTATACAGTTTTGTTACATTTACTGGACTCCTTCCTACTCCGTTACTCTTTAGCGCCACCCCTGGTGACAGGCTGCCATGCACAGAATAACACTGGCTGTGCTGGTTGTTATTTATTCCTGATATTTAGGTTGATTTATTCATATTGATAATTTATTTACATTATCAATAGCTGTCAGACAATTGTTAATAACCCTTTAATAACTAAATAAGCACTCCCTTTTGTTACATGACAGTGTGATCTAATGAGCTTTTGTCTCTCATTTATGACATGGCTTTCTTTTTTCTTGGCAAAAGATACTTTGCAACAACTTTTTCATATTTGTTTTCTTGCATGGCTTTGCTTCTCCCTCAGAGATGGGGTTATGAGGAGGATATATTTTCACGTTTCGCGTTCACAACTAGCTGCAACGTCGCTCGCCTAGCACGCGAGGAGACACTGGAGACACAGGAGACACTGGCGGTAACCGATTGAGGGCAGTATGCAGAGCCATAGCTAGAAAAGTAATAAAATATTTGGTAGTAGAATAATAAACCAGCTGGTGGAATAAAGATAAATAAACAAGACAGCAACACGGGATGAAGAGGAGATCACTGCATTGCTTTTCTTGTGATCTCGGTAAAGAAAACAGCTCGATCGGAGATGGTTTGTCAGGCCGTTCAACCAGAGCGGTCGGGAGACTGGAGAGCTCGTTCTTCTTGCTGATGCAGCAACTGGTGATGAGAAACAGCGGCGATATTGTCGCATTTCCTCCGTTTCGTTTGACGACTTGTTACATGGGATTGTCCCGCTGATTCAGCTCAAAAGCAGAGAGCTGGCTGTCATCCTGCACTACCTGACGGGGACGAGCTGTCGAGCTGTAGATTCATAATGCCCCCAATGACCTAAAGTTGGATAAGCAGTAGATGACAGATGCTTTGCTTCTGTTGACGTCAGATGACCAACAACAACAGCACATATTATGTATGTATGTATGTATATATTATTCCTGATTCCAGTAAAAAGTAAGTAGAAGCTGTGTCTCTGCAAGTTTACCACATGATCCAATCAAACAATACTGACGAAAAAGTTGCAAAAAACCCCAGGAACTATATTTATGAGTCTGCATGCCTCAGGAATGTTACATTTAAAGATCACAATGAGACAATTGAAAAGATCAAAAAGCACAATTATGAATTGTTGGGAAGGGTTGGCAAAAGCAAGACTCTTTTCTCTTACAAGAATATGCTTGGTCATAATGAGGAGAGCTGCGTGTGACCAAAACTAAACACACCATATTATCAACACAAACGCCTGATGGCTCGGGCTTGTCATGCATCTACAAAACTTTGTCACTTTGCAGTAAGTCAGCTAAGATCTCCTCTGTTATTCCAGGGTCTAACGTGAAGCCATCTGTCCAATGGCTGAAGCCTGACTGAGATGAGGATAAAGACATTAAACACAACAAAGACTCTGCTAATTAATGGCTATGAAAAAGAAAAGATTTGAGTTTTTACAATGACCCAGTTCAAACACAGACTTCAACTGAAATGCTGAAAACGGTCTTCAGGGAACTGTACGTAAACAGATGTCCTCAAATTTCAACATACTAAAGCATATTTATGTTAAGAAAAAAAAATAGACGAAACAGAAAAAAGGGCCAAAATAGATGAAACTGATAACAGCTATGACTTCAAGTTACTTCGAGCTGCTCAGCTGTTTATTTATGCAGTGTATTTAGTTTTTCACACGCTGCTTCTGCATTCTTGTTTCATTATATTAAATTGCAGAGTTTGAGACCTGGTGAGGACCAAATTACTTTTCACCATGTCCAAATGTTTAAAACTAAAGCCAAATGAAGAGTTACTTTCATTTTCACATGACTGTAAAGACCCAGTTTTATAAAAGGGTAAATACAGTTGTCATATGTCTGGATCTGAAGTCTGGATGGTTTTGCCTCCCGCTGCTCCCACTGATGTGTAGTGAATGAAAATTCATCCCATAAGTGCTGAAAAGTTCAAGCTTGAGCAGATTTATGTTGGTTCAATCGAACAGTGATAAACTGCTGTTTTAATACCTTGTTGTAATTTGCAATGGGCCCCTCAAAATATTAAAATATTAAAAATAATGATGTTTTCTGGCTGCTTGCTCCAGCGCTGCTGTGGAAGAAAAACCTGCAAAAGAAACAAAAAAACAACAAAAATAAAAACTAAAAAAGATTCAGAAAAATAAGTAGAAATAATTAATAATCGCCTTGCATATTTTATGATTAAGCATATTTGGAAAAGATTAAATACACATTTCGTTAAAATAACTGAGGAGGAACGAAATGATGCACAAGCCAAATATTTGGATCACGTTCTAACTGTAACGCAAACCTTAGAACGTGTTTGATAAACAAATATAATTAAGAAGAAGAAAAATGTTTCCAACTCCCTCATCTCGCAATGAAAAGAAATGTGGGAAATAAGCCAAAAGCTGATTGTTTTTTTCTTAGCTGGCAAGTAGAACGAGTTAACAAGATTTATCATGAAACCTGTTAAAAGATTATAATTATTCCATTGAATAATAAATAAACACATGAGAGCAAAAGTATAACCACCTTTATGTGGAGGCGCTATCAGTGGACGAGACAGCTGTAGAAAAAAGGTTTTAATGATTTGCCCGCCTTCTGACCTAGCTGTTAAACAAATGTGAAGTGCACTAAACTACAACTACAAACCAATAAAGACTAAACAATCTACACCAAAGTTCAGATCCCATCTTATTTCTCTGGGAGGAAAATACTTTTTTTCTGTTTTTCTTCAGGAAAAATGGAAAAAAGTAACAGGTGATGGCATGACACTCATCAAATTAACACCTGGCCTCTTTCCAAGTTTCTGCTCTTGCTGTTCTGCCAGATTTTCTTTTAAAGGTTAATTTAACCTCCAAGTATTGAACAACGCTGTACTGATGGGATTTTAATGTATTAATGTGGTAGTAATGAAATAGCAAAGCAAGAAGTGGCCATTTATAAAAATAACAAAAACAAAGGGTCATCAAATATCAGTGCATGGGATTGCAGTAACATGAAGTGGCTTAAAGCCGTCCGCCCTCTGGGAGAGATGAGCCGCCCTGTGGAGGAAAGCCTGTCCTCTTCAGCTGCTTGTGACTGCAATCTCAATTGTTCAGTCATTACTCGTATAGTTTTGAGCATAAGTGAGGGTGGGAGCAGAGACCTACTGGTGCAACTGGGCAGAGAACTGTCCAACAGTTTAGGACTGCCCCTTCTTCTACTTAGCGGCATTAAGAGACACAACACTGAAACCTCAGCAAGATAAAGAAGATTACAGAAGCTTACAGTTGTAAGGCTCTAAGAGATAACTGGATCTGGCAAACATCTTTGTTCACAGGTCGACCATACATAAGTCATTAAAGGGGCCGGGTGTCTGAGGCAGAACCCCACAGATGGAAGTTGTTCATCTCCAAAAAGCCAAGAACATTTGTGCAGGCCTGAGATTTGCCAAAGAGCAACTTGGTAATCCAAAAACCTTCTGGGAAAATGGTTAATCAACTGATGCAACATGAGCTCAATAGTTAGTGACTCAGTGGTGTTTATTGGAAAAATAAGTTCTCAAGATTAGGAAAATGTTGTGCAGGATCATTTTGCTGGCTGTCTGCCAGCTGAAGCTTAATAGAAGTAGCGAGATGGAGTAAATCTACTAAAAATCTACTTTTTTGAAAGTCTGATCCAGAGCTGCTGAAAGAACTTTGTAGAAGTCACTGCTGCCAAACGAAGTTCAATGGAGCCCCTCGAGATACGACCAATGAGAAGTGACATGGCTTTTGTTATTTAAAGAGACGTGCTTACTTTAATAACACAATGTGGTACTCACAGTTAAGCGTTACTCAACAACATCAAACAGAAGAAACTCTATTCCACCTGCAAAGCTGGATGTATAACAGCTGTCAGTTGCTTGTAGCTTTCTCAAGGGCCAACTTTGTTAATGTAGAGATTTATCACACTCAAGATGTCCAGTGTATACAATATAACTTTTCCATTGTGCAAAGCGCGTGTAGTTTCATCTCCAATTTCTCACCCCTTTCTTCAATTTCTCACTCCTCCTTCACTCTCAACCCTCCATTCTCCTCCTTTCTGCATCCCTCCTGCTCTCCGTCTCTGCATGGTTCTCTGCCATCCGTCTGCCTCTGTGCCTGAGGTGCCGTTTGCTATTTGGATGATTTAGTCCAAAAGGGAGATAGGGATTTCATTAGCTGTTTACCTGAGGGCCTCTCATACCCGTTGTGCTATAAGACTGCTTTATTATTAAAGGAAGGAAAAGAAATTCCAAACTCAGTTGTGGAAGAGCGCAGTATACCAGCAGGTTACGGTTCACCCATTGCATTTGGTTACACGTTTAAATCTTTGGAGATGATGTGCACCTTTGGGCCCGTGGTACCTGAAGTGCTTTTGGGAAGCCTTCTTTATAACCTTAGAGCTGGTGCTATGCAACATAAGGGCTCTTCCTAAAAGGCACTTCATGCGGTGGTTCAAGCCCATACTCTGTTACAACGCTGCTTTGTTAAAACTTCCCACCACACTAGAGCGGCCTCTGCTTTCCGTTAGAGAGTTTATAAGAGTCCAGGCTTAGACTGAACATCCCAACTTTACTCATATTTGCAGGACTTAAAGCGACACTACGTAACTTTTCCACCTTAATATAATATTTCCAGAGTCATTGTGATGGTACATCAACTTCCAACAGGTTTAATGAACCTCTGTCATGGTCTGAGGGGTCTGTATCGCCTTCACTGGAACTATGTAACTTGGAGGTGGATGGTAGGAACCCTTCCACACTACTGGTAAAGCACTACCGCTTTTGTCCAAAGGAGCGCCAAACTCAACAAAAGCTGAAAGTTACGTTGTGCTGCTTTAAAGGAGCTTGAGGCTCCTTTTAAGAAATGAGACTCTCTAGCGCCACCCTTCACCACGACGGCCGTTGGGGGTACTGCAGCCAACAGTGAAGCCGGCACGGGAGAACGGGGAGAACGTGCATGCAGCGTCATGTGACGTCACATCCACAGGACAGCGCGGGAAATTCGGGACCGAATTGCAGCACATTTTGCAGCACACAGCCTGTTCAAGGTAAAGGAGAGATACACTAGAGGGCTCATTCGTTTTGGTTTGGAACGCTTCATCTGACATTATTACTAGAAAACTTAAAATGTATACAGATTTTTTTCAGAAATCCTGCCACAATCCGGCCTCAAGCTCCTTTAAGTAATTTGTCTATAAGTTATGGATACAAATCAAAGGGAAATGTGTGTCTAGTGACTAGCATATTTGCACATTTGTTCACACCTGGTGTTAAAATCTTTACCCAAATGTATCCTGGGGGATCAGATCTGGTCTTTATCTATACATAAATAAACATACATGCTATTTCCAAGTGCAAACATCAAAGAGAAAAAAAAAACAAAGAAGAAGCTTTAAACAAAAAGCAGAAGATCCGCTGAAAAACTCTTTTCCCTTTGAACTTTATTCAGCCAAAAATATGTGCAATATGAATCAGGGTGTATTCAATATGGGGAAACATCCACCAAAACTGTGAAGAAGAATGAGAGCTTTATGTACTCATTCACTTGAAAAATCTAATCCGAATCCATCCCAGGATTCTTTTGTCTTCAGACTTCAAAGATGTGAAAAGTGTCCCAGATAACCTTCTAGTGTCCCGACTGATCAAGTCTGAATCTTTCCTGGAATCTGTTCATACTCGATGTTAGTGTTGACTGGCTGCATTTAATGTAAGGTATCCTAATGATATCATAGCAGTAAAGTCAAAAAGGGAATGAAAACTATTCAAATTACTTAACTAATGCATGTAAGTTAAATAATGAATCACCATAATATTCATAAAGGAAAAGTTTTAATTCATTATGAAGAAAAAAACAGAAAAAGAAACATTCTCACCCACTTCATCTGCTGTAGTAACCAGCTAACATCCATCGAGCTGAAAGGCCACAGGCCGGTTGTGGAAAACAATCTATCCTCAGTGGAGTGACTCGCTGCAAGACTGCTGCACTGAATCTCGTAAACATTGCCCCGAGTAAGGAAACCCAATCACTTGTTGAATTTCAAGATGCCTTTTTTCTTTTGTCTTCATGGCAATCCTGTCTTTTTATGTAAACCGTATGGGCCAGTAGCGGGGTGTGAATGGTGAAACAGCTCTGCAACGTTAGCTGAGAAACACGCAGAGTCTTGGTCATCACGAGATGCGGTATAACATGAACTGGCAGCTCCTCCAGCATTTAAACGCAGGACCATCACATCTAGACTCATCATTTCACAAAACCAGCTCAAAGATCATAATAATAAGATCTAGTTAATGATGCAGTACATATTTGATCCCCAGTCAAGAAATTATTGGAAAGATGGAAAGGTCACATATAAAACTGCAGTTCAATAATTGATTGAGAAGTGGCGAGCAGAGCATACAGGCCAATTAGACTGAACTGCTAATGGTGCCACAAGTTGCAAACCCTCGGCAATAGTTAGACTATCTATTTTTTCTTCACACTCGCCGAAAGGACTCAATCCTATTCTGACCACCATCAGGTTGGAGACCGGGATCCCCCCTAACAAATTGCAATGCCATCACAGGGCTACTGGACTACCTGGAGAAAGCCCACACAGGCACAGACTGCATCCCTTAATTCATTGCAGTCTCTGTAATGCAAGTGCTGGCTGACTTTTACTTGGAAAGTCACAGCTATAGTCAGGGCTGCACATAATTATTTTGGTCTGGTGCTCAGAGGAGCCCCTGGATATGTGACTTGGGGCTCCAAAAACGCGGTGACCCGTCTCGCCGGATCGATAAAAGAGGGATGCAGGAATAAGTTATAGGCAAAATTATATTTATTCACTTATAAAGATGAATTAACAAATTATGGTGCGTGTTAGTCTGTAGAGTCAGTATAAAAGTTACAGTTTTTATCGGCCAGATTGGGATCCTTTAGAAATAAAGGACGCCCCGATTTCAGCAGCGTAGGAGCCAAAAAAAAGCCCCAAAACCTCTAAACTGCATAAAAATGTGTTTATTTTATATGAAAAAACGTGTTCTTTAATAGCATTGAACTTGCATGACTGTACAGACAGCCAACCATATAGCAGCTGAAATAGCCTCCTATGCTATGTATGTCCACATCAGCCAAGGTGTAGAATATTGCTTCAGGTGAAGAATATGGTGTAAAAGTTAACTTATTTCAATAATTTAACTAGAATTTGGTGTAAAAGTTAACTTATTTCAATAATTCAACTAGAATTTGGTGTAAAAGTTAACTTATTTCAATAATTCAACTAGAATTTGGTGTAAAAGTTAATTTATTTCAATAATCAACTAGAATATGGTGTAAAAGTTAATTTATTTCAATAATTCAACTTGAATATGGTGTAAAAGTTAATCTATTTCAATAATTCAACTTAAAAGGTGAAACTAATATATTACCTAGTCTTATTACATGCAAAGTAAGATATATTGAACCTTTTATTTGTTATAATTTTGATGATGGAATTGTTTATTGATTTCATAAAATATTCTCTAATTTATTTTTTATTTGGGGTTTTCATAAACTGTGAGCCATAATCAGAGAGCAGCGTCTTGCTGCTGCAGGAATGCTGCACGCACTGACGGACACTGGCTGATTTATGGTTCCGCGTTGCACCAACGCAGAGCTTACGGGGTAGCATACGCGGGAACGCGACGTACGGTACGCGTCGCCGCGTAACATCATGCAGCCACTGGCGTCTCTTTGTAGTTGGTGGTGGTGGAACGCCAAAAATAATTACTTAATGGCGCTTGCTTCTTGGACATTTTGACGAGACGTGTCGGGGTTTGTTCAGTAAAGCTGATCCTTACCTCTCTTCCTGCCCAACGAGCATGGAGGGGGAGTAAGGACGCGCTGTGATTGGCCAGCACCAACTTTGAGTGGCAGTTCTGGGGAAAAGCTCTCCCAATAGATTTTTTAATATTAGTATTCCGGTCTGGCCACAACCAATAATATGAGCCCCAGCTGTTGGTACGCAAAAGCGCTTCGCAGCACAAGATTGACAGCGCACTGTGGATTTTGACGGCGCATGCGCTCTTGCGGCCCACTTATGTGCAGCCCTGGCTATAGTTCTCCGCTCCTGCAGCTGCGCCACGCTAGAGTAGTTGCAGAGCTGCCATCAAATATACGCAACAGAGGCTCCTGTTTCAAGCGTCTTTTCAGTGGCAAATTCAGAAATGACCACTGCATTGAGGCGACGCTCAGTGAGGACAAGCTCCCGGCTGCTGAGCTGGGCTCCATCCTCAGACCCTTCCAGACTGAACCACAGCCAATCACGACGTTAGATAAATTATCATGCCAACAAGACATATTGTCTTAGGTCTTCATTCACAGCCCCTAAGCCATGCTCAGAGGTCAATAATGCTAAGTGCTAAAGTACCAAAAAGTGACGAAAGCCTGTCTGTCTGACTGACTGTGCCGACCAACAATCTAAAGTCCACACCTGTAATTATACGTACATTTGTTGTATATGTGTCTTATAGCTTAGTGGCACATTTTGTAACAGAAGAGAGTCCAGTTTTTTTCAGTTTCATCTAAATAAAGAACTTTATAGCAAGTCTTTTTCCTCACTTACTCATCCGGAGGGCTAAGGTCTAAATGATGGATGTTCCTTTGTAAGGCTGTTTTTGTACAACCCACTCTATCACAGCAAATGCAGGAATCCACAAGCAGCCTTGATCAAACACAGATTGGTGGTGAATATTCCTCACTCTTGGCAGTGATTCATAATGAACAAGCGGTATTTGTTCAGCTGTCAACCTGTAGTAAGTGGCAGAAGTAATAAAGCTGATCTTTGTAACGTCAGCTTTAATCAACAATGCCTGCCATGCTCTGTGCCCTTTAACATCATTTGTATGCAGTAATCAGCTCGCTGCTCACACACACAGCTGTGGATCTCATAGGTCACACACAGATTCCCCCTCTACAACACACACAAGATGAGGAAACAATATTTGCACACATTTTGTGCAGCATTTTTATGCCCACATGAGTTCTCACATACACACATGTGTAAATACTTACATACACAGCTCCCCCGAGGGATTTCCTTATTCGGCATACAAATTCATTCGTTTTGCTTATTAAGTGAACAATTGCTCACCAAAGCGGTAGGGAGTAAAGTTGAGGGGAGCAGAAGGTTCTCAGAGGAACAAGAGAACAGCAGATATGAAGATATGAGGGGATAAAAAGAGACACAGACATAGAGACGCATCCTGTTTATCTACCGTGTGAGCTGATGGAGCCCAGTCAAGGACTAACACACCGTGAGAGCGGGGCGGCGCGCTCATTACCAGATCAGTTACACATGAAAGTCATATCAAACGCAGGAATACCACATGTACCAAATACTGCTTTTTGGGGATGAAAAAATCAGCAACTAGAAGTTTTCTACACTACAATACTCTTCAGGGCCATAATGTTAACTTCCACAGTGGTATGATTTGATATATGAAGAAAATATGAACTCATCCAATATTCTTTAATCTGAGTGATCAGGTTTAGTGGTGAATGGGCCTTGTCATTGATAACCAAATACAAAGGATGTATCCATCGATCAGCTGTACGGGTTTATTCCTGTTCAGGGTCACAGGGCTATCGCATTGTAACCTGGATGGTTTTCACTGAATCTTGCCTCAGTCAATGAAATCTAATGAGTTCATTTAGTTGGACAACACTCAGTTTAATGCTAACATGTGTGCTAAAGATCGTAACCAAATTGAAGGTTTGATGCAAACTATTGGCTTCTTAATTTTTTGACTTAATTGTTAGTAGATAATCCATAGTACTCAGGTGTCCGTCCATGTTTTTAAATGTGCATTTTGAACATGTGCAGGAGAGCCTGAGCAAGATCAGGTTCTGCCTCCGTCTGAGGGTTTGTTACAGCAGTCATTGGATGAAAGGAAGGGCAAAGAAGACAATCAAATCCAAGCTCATACTTATGGTTGGTAAATTTAGAAACCTCCATCATGCTTTTGGACCGCGGGACGAGGCCAAACAGAACCCACTCTGGCATGACAAAGACAGAGAGAGACTCCAGCTCAGATTCAAGCCAGGAACCTCCTAAAGGCTGAGTTATGGTTCTGCGTCAAAACGACGCCGTGCCAACGTCACTGACGCCGTCACTGACACCGTCACTGACGCCATCACTGACGCCGTCACTGACGTGCACCTCCCAAAAATTGTAACTACGCATCGAGGCGACGCAGACCAAACTCAGACCGAGAGGGCTGTGATTGGTTCGCTTGGTAGCAACGCATTTCCGGTTTCCGGTTTGAAGCAGTAGTGAACTTTCAGTGCTCTTTTCTTCGTGTATGTGTGATTTTTTTGTTTTTGTTTTTTTGCACAATAGTTGTCCTTAACTCTTTGATTCACTGTGACCGGAAAAAGTTGGATAAACCATTCAGGAAAAGATCGCGAATTAGCGGTTGCGGGGGAGTACTGCACCGCGGCGAAATGGAGTGACGGAGAAGTCCGAAGGGTTCATGACGGCGTCATGGTGACGATGTGTGCACGGCGTCGTTTTGGCGCAGAACCATAATTCAGGATTCAATGTCGTCCACCACATGTATGTGCTGCCCCTGAAGCACGACCAAAATATCTTAGATATTAAGAATTTACTCCAGATAGTGTTATTACACATGATCTAATAAAAGTGACACATCCTTTGAATTCTGTAGCAGAGTTCTGAGATATTTTCTACCCAGTCGGAGGTTTTGAAATCTGAATGTCCTAGATAAATCCGATGTGGTGACAGAAAAGTGTCATAAGCAACATGTCTCACACCATAAAATGACTTCCTGTGAGTCTTTCTCGTGGCATCGGTTGGAAGAGATAACACTGGCTGACAAGCAGCTGGGTGAGACGGCTGCTTCAGAGACCCATCACTCATGGGAGAGGCCTCTGAGCCGCGCATCGCCCCAACACCACCAGTGACACAATAGGCCAAGCGTCATGGGAGGCCTTCCCCATCACTGTTGCTCCCAGTCTGCTCCCCAACACAATCACTGAAATAAATACAAACATACCATGTAGCTGAGGGGAAAACAGAGATCATCTGGGGTGAACAATGTCACAGCTGGAGCTGGAGAATCCCTCTTCGGCTTTTTCCTCCATCACGCTCAGCATCACCACTTCCTCCTTCTCTCCCCTCATTCTCCCCCTGACCTTTTCCTCTAACCTTTCCTCACAAGCTCCCATTACTATCCCACCTGCTATTCTTTTGGTCTCTGGCTCCTCGCCTGCAGTTTCTTCCTACATCTTTCCTTCTTGCAGCTGCATCCCCTGTAGCCCCCTCCTGTCATCTTTTCCCTCAGTCAACCTTATCCGGTCTTGTCTCCCCAAACTGTTCCTGTCACCTCTGCCCATCCCTGCTTTCGCCCTCAAGTCCTCTTCCATTCAACCTCTCCCCTTGCCTTCTGCAACCTTTCTCTTAAAGACATGAAAACCCCTGTATGTCACTTCACACTGCCACCTCCTCTTTCATTTTTCACACCTTCCCCTTGAATCTCGCCACCTCCTGTCAGTTTACCTTGTTACACACACTGTGACCCACATACAGCAATCCCTTCCTCCTCTCACCAGCTATAATCTCAGCTCTCATTTCTCCCTCTTTCGCTGGTCAGCCACCATGTACTCTCATCCCTGCACAACACACACACACACACACGCACACACTTGCCTTACTCCCCTCCCACAACGCTTTAACTGTTCCTTACTAAAAGCCAGTGGTTGTGTTAAAACTGCGGACACCACCACTAGGTTGGTCTAATTTCTTGCTTGGCTAGTTGAGGGCTTAATTATTGATTATACGCTATAAAACTTTTACTAACAGCATGAATACCCAACCTTTTTCCGTCTCTGAGGTACAGAACATTTAAGGAGTGAAAGCTGCAAATGACCGAAAACCTTCTTTGGAACAATCGGTACATGGAAGCCAAAACATGGTTGTAGCGATCACACTAAATATCTACACAGAGATGTGTGTTCACACATTGTTTCTACCATAAGTTCTGTTTATACAGGCTTCTCGGGCTGTCCTGGGCCAGGATAAAACCTAGAAGGCCATCTTCCTTCTATGTGCCTTTAGTGTTCATGTTGTTACCGAGATGGAGCTAGTAGGACGTAATGACTTATCAAGCTACCACTCCATACCACCTGGGGGCAGTAGAGGACCACCTTTGCTGTTTGCCCGGTGGAAAAAAAGTAGACAGGACCAACCCAGAAGGAGCTGAGACGGTTGGTGATGAATGAGGAGAAATTACTCTGGAAACATCTCAACATACTTCATCACCACCAGGAGATGGCTCTGAAAGCAAGTCTTTTTTTAACCTTCAAGTTAAAAAGTCCAACTTTACAGTAAAATAAACATATTTACAGCATTAAAAAATGGTTGCTTCCATAACGAGAGCTAAAATGTGGATGGACGAATGGATTTGATAAGAATGACTGTACGGCAACATTAGTTAGCATCCTAGATTAGATTAAGCTAAAACAGCTAGTTTGCGATAACTGTAGAGGGCATTTTAACCAATTAACAAGCTTGTTTGTTTCACCTATTTGCTTATAACTACATGGGTTGTCTGGGGTCAACTCCTGACTCCTGGTATAGAAATTAATAGAGCTTGGAAAACCTCTCTTCAGTAAACCTCTTTATGACATCACACAGGGTTTACCCGGTTCCTTTCAGACAGTCCATATGAAGACGTCAGAGACAGACAGAGCAAAGAAAATGAGTGGGGTGTGTGGATGGTGGGAAGAGCCAAGAACACAATACCAAGAAATATCATGTCATTTCTTTTCTGCAATCACTAGAGGACGGAAACATATGTATCTACTGTGTGGGCCTCCTGTTTGTCAGTCTTACAGGGTAAAAAATGTGCATGTTCACCTGAATATGTTCAGAAAGCCCTTTGAAAGCCTTTGAAAGCCTCCATGTTTGTGTCCTTTTTAAGCACCTACAATTTCAGCGCTGAAAGTCAAGCACAAGCACAGTGTCACATACAATATAAATAGTAGCTATAATAAACTACATGTTAGTATTTTGTTCATGAGTGCAGAAAGTACCAGGAGACTTCAGAGTCGTCTGTGCGTAGACGTAGATTCCGTTAAACAATTCCTAGTGATTGCTTGAATGCTGTGATGAAAATTAAAAGCATTCAATTCCTTGAACAGTGATGTATAACTGCATTTTTATACTAAACATCAAAACTAAACATAGTTGGATCTTATCAATTTTATTTGTTGAGAAAAGATATATTCATTTTGCTCACAAATTTAATGTGATGCAATGCTATTTTATTCAAACCGCACATCTGAAGTGGTTGAAAACAAAAAGAAAAAAAAGAAAATAACCTTCCAAAATGAAGGAGGTCTTAGACATCCATCACACAACTTCGTCACACAACAAGCATGTTAATGGAAACAGCTACTTCATGTTAATAATCATTTAGAAATGATATTGGATAACTTAAATCACTAATGTTTATGAAAATGCATACTGAGAAGTATTATTGTGTGACCAGAGTAAATAAAGGAAAGAACTCTTTGAGAACCTTAGAAAAAAATAAATAGATAAGTAGGGTGAGTGCTATAAATGCTATAAAACCACCTTTATGCAGATTCGTTTTCCTGGAGCTACAGTTGAAATATTAAAATGTCTAAGGTGATGTAGCCAAACCCCCTTGACACAGTCCAAAGAGGAAATGCAGGCATGGGTTGATCAGAATGATCATCAACGCAGGCGGCAGACAAAGAGCCAAAAAAACGTCCAAGGACACTGAAGCTGACCTCGGAGGGCGGGATACGTCGCTGTCACATCGCATCAACCATCACCTTTGTAACAATGACCTCCATGGAAGAAGATCCTCGAAAACTTCATTATTAAAAGTAAAAGAAAAAAAAAGTCATTGGAATTTGTGAAATGGATGATGAGCCGAAGGTTGAGGGAAAATGTCCTTTGGCTGGATGAGAGGAAACAGAGCTTTTTGGAAAGTGCAGTCAGATCTATGTTCACAGATGTAAAAATGAACCTTTCAGAAAAAAACAAGTCCACACGGTACATGTCTGGGAGCTTAGTCATGTCTCAGGGTTGCTCTTCTGACGTCGGTGGGCTTTGATTCTGTGTAACTGTGTCATGAAACATACATCCAGTGTCCAGCAAGCTGTTCATGGGACCAGCAGACCATTCTGAAACATCCCTTTTTCAATGTAGGGGGGAGATCTGTTATGTGCAATTGTGTGTTTGTTTGTATGTCCTTAAGCTGCTGTCATGCCTTTTAAATTGCCCCTAGGGGATAAATAAAGTGATTTGAATTGAATTGAATTGAAAGAAAACTTCAAACATGAAAAATGACTAGAACAGTCAGGAGTGGAACAAAAGATTTCAACAAAAACAAAATATAAAGTTAATGTCATCATCTTTAAGCATGCCTTTGGCATCTTTTTACACGTAAACTGTTTAATTAAGTCAATAAAAACCTGATTTTCTATTTTTTTTCTGTATTTGTGTGGAAGGAGACCAACAAATGTATTCATATCTGTATGCGTCACCATGTTTCTCCTCAGTCTGAACTGCTGCCTGCTGTTCGCTCTGCCTCATGTTTTCTGGATATATGCATCCAGCATTTGCCAGGCTATTTCCATGCTGTGTCAGTCTCTCGCAACATGTCTGCCTTCATGCATACAAAAATGCATTTGTGTTCATCTAGTGTAGACAAGTGGCTTATGGATATAAAACTTCTTCCCTACTTTTACCCCCCACCAGATGGGCTCTGTTTTTCCCATCTAAATGTGTCCATTCACAAATATTTTGTTCATCTAGTTGTTTGTCTTTGTCATTATTAACGCCACATTGCTGATAATGCTGTCCTTGGTTTGAAAGGAGGCTCAATTGGAGTTATTCAAACTGAGTATTCTTTTAATGTGATCATAAATAAAAGGCTTTTGGGAAACCGGAATGTACTTTGAGTTTGGGAGTTGGAGCCTATCCCAGCTCATTAAAGGCGAGAGACAGGGGTTCACCCTGGACAGGTCGCCCGTCCATCACTGGGACACGTTTTTTTTTCCTCACTTTTTCATATTAGTGAAGGCAAGACAGCATCACACATTTTTGAAAAACAAGAATATGACAATTAAATTCACCAAATGGAAGATTTGCAACGTCCTGTTAATTATAATTTTGAGAGTGTGATGCTACGACAAAACTCATTAATGGCTGTGAAGGGTCATACAGACTGTATGAAATACATCTGATATGACACAAAAATCGTCTCAGGGCAATCAGGAGAAATCTAGAGTTTTAGCCTTCGTAGGGTACTGAACCATGCAGATCTCCAGAGACAAAGCCAAGAAGAGCATACATTGAAATATATATAGATAAGGTAAAGAGCAAGACTAATTTTTCCAAATCCTTTCATATAAAACTGTCAATGTTCAAACCAAAGCTGTGCTCTTTCAGACTACAGTGCATCAGTTGGTTTATCGGTAACAAAATGAAGCCTGTAAGAGAGAGAGAGAGCACCCGACCAGCAGCGGTGGAAGTGCTATCATGCTGTGGGATTGATTTGAAGCCTCTGGTACTGTAGATATTCAACCATTTTACAGAGTAATGTGGTACCCGATGTCCCAGGAGCAAAAGTGCTGGGTCCTCCAGAAGGACAAACACCCTGGAGCTCACTTTCAGTAGCACTGAAGATTACTCACAAAAAGAACAAGATGTTAGAGTTTCTGGACGTAAACACCATTGAAAACTTTTAGAAGGAGCTGAAATCTAGTTTGTATGTTACTCTATGGTACAGTGTTGACTTACAGTCAGATTGTATGGGTTTGAATTGACTGTAGCCATAGCGAGAGGAGGCTGTCTTTGCAGGATCTTCCGGTTTCCTACCACATCTTCCATGGACATGGATTAATGGACATGTATGAAGTCACCTGTTGATTTGATTGTTAAATGGACTGTAGTAAGGAGTGTAAACTTACATATTTATTGTTAGTGGTGCCGAAGTGCTAATGCAGTACCCCTCCTCAATCTCCTTCTCCACCCAACAATCCACCTAAAACACGAAAATCCATCCACCCATCCATCGTCCGCCGCTTATCCGTTCCCGGGTCGCGGGGGCAGCAGCCTCAGCAAAGATGCCCAGACTTCCTTCACCCCAGACACTTCCTCCAGCTCTTCCTCCAACTCTTCCTCCAGCTCCTTCGAGGAGAGTCCGAGGCGTTCCCCAGGCCAGCCGAGAGACATAGTCTCTCCAGCGTGTCCTGGGTCTTCCCCGGGGTCTCCTCCCGGAGGGACATGCCTGGAACACCTCCCTAGGGAGGAGGGACATGCCTGGAACACCTCCCTAGGGAGGAGGGACATGCCTGGAACACCTCCCTAGGGAGGAGGGACATGCCTGGAACACCTACCTAGGGAGGAGGGACATGCCTGGAACACCTCCCTAGGGAGGAGGGACATGCCTGGAACACCTACCTAGGGAGGCGTCCAGGAGACATCCGATAGAGATGCCCAAGCCACCTCAGCTGACTCCTCTCAATGTGAAGGAGCAGCGGCTCGACTCCGAGCTCCTCCCGGGTGACCGAACTCCTCACCCTATCTCTAAGGGAGTGTCAAGCCACCCTGCGGAGGAAACTCATCTCGGCCGCTTGTATCCGCGATATTGTCCTTTCGGTAAAACACGTAAAATAATCACTCAGATGAAATATCCATCCATTTTCCTGCTTAATCCTATAGAGGTTCACAGGGTCTCGCTGGAGCACACCCCAGCTCATTACAGGCGAAGAGCGGGGCGACACCCTGGACAGGCTGCCAACCCATCGCAGGGCCACAATTAAATCTTTGCTGGGAATTTGAGCTTTTTCATGCTGGACAGCATTAGTTTTAAAGCAATGTTGGAATCATAGGACGTGACTCCACCAATATCAGACTTGAATACCTAGTTAACAACAAAATTCTCAAACAGAAGAGGTCTTAGTTTCAATAGACAATTTTATTATATGGGAGACAAACTGGGATCTCCTACTTGACATTTCTGTGTAGATTCACCCTTCAACAAAGTTTGACACCCGTTATTTCAGAAACTGCTGCATATTTAAGGATTAAATGTCAATTGTGAACATATATTTGCCCTTTTTTAGACTTCCTTGAGACTGCGTTTTACCAAATGCCAGTTTCAGAACTTCATGAAGGTTTAGAGCCCATTTGGATAATGGAAGAATTAAATTAATAATAATGATACCCACACAGGTGTGTGGGTATTTTAGATGGCTGGCGGTACAAAAAAAGAATAAAAAAAGAAGAATGACAGGCTGTTATTGAAGAATCTGCACCAAACTATTAAGGAAGGATGACAATAACTATGACATAAATCTTACACGGAATACCATCTTTACTTTGTTTTTAAACCAGAAAATACTACCTTATTTGTTTAAAAAAATGAAATTTAAAGCAATATAATACCATATTTCTCTCAACCGAGAAATAAACTTAGAGACAAGCATTTAGAGACCACATCCTGCTGCTTGGTGGAATAGTTTCACTTCTTTTAAATCTCTATTTTTGTGCTTTCAATAAAACATATTTCCTGCAGCCGCATTTTGAAAGAAAGAGGAGGTAAAGATGTAGAACATTTTGCACCAAAAGGGGCAGGCGTTTTGTCAGGAGATAGTCGAGACCAACAGAGAGTGAACACTGAAATTACAATCTTCAGACAGTTATTTGTCATAAGTTCACGGTAAAGTTTTGTTTGACCATGTCTGTTGTAAATCAGACAATAATCCTGTCAGTATAATGTGTGTACATGTACATATACTGTACATATAAAACGTAGCTGGAGCTAATCTCACTCTGCTTTCTCTCACTCTCTTTCTATTGAATGTATTTTTCTATTCGACTCCATTTCTTAAGGTTCTCTTTCTCCCAGTCTGCAGCAGGTCTTTGGTTTGGTGAGCATTGATGTATACAATATATTTCATTGCTGTTAAAGGTTCCCTATCTTTGCCCAGCCTAGCCTCCGTCTCTCCCCTCCCTGCTCTGCTCCCAGGTGTGTTATTTATGAGTCAGCCTGCTGGCCTGTGAATGTCTCTCCCTCCATTTTACGCATTCCTCCTTCAGAACTCATTAGACTGTGAAGGGGAATCTACCCACCGCTGAAACAGAAGGAAAGTGCCCATTTTTCCTCCTCTCCATTCTCTGCCGTACTGTTGTTACAAATGGACGTGTTTTTATATGTAACTTTCCTCAGAGGTGGGGGGGAAGGCATCTGGTGGGAGATTTAGTTAACGTAGCCGAGTACCTTGAGACGAGGAAATACTTTCCGAAAACGGCTCGACTGCAGCTGAACGATCCATAACATGCTTGGCTATTTTCCATGTCATCACATTTAAGAGCGCCGTCACCTTGCACATGTTCACGTCTGTGTCTGAAGCTCTTCGCTCGTGCAATGACAAAGGTCGACTTGTGAGGTGCAACAGAAGCTGTGCACGAGCCAACGGTGAAAGCCTCGGTGCCGGTTTTCATTGCGGTACTTGTCACAAAGTATCATGGGATTTGATGTGACCCTTGATCACCGTCACGAGCCAGCTGCTCTGCTCGCAAGCTCCACGCTGCCTTTCGCAGTATATTAGATGAGAGAAGTCTACACATATTGGAAAATACATTCAGGCTTATGATATCTTAACACTTCTGAATGTGTTTGTATTCAGTGTCTTTACAAGCTCTCAGTGTCTAAATGAATAAACCTCCCAAAGTTTGAATCAGTGAAGCATAGACCTGGGGGATACAAGCTGATTAAGATGATAGAGAGAAGTAAAAACATATTTTTGCTGCAAAAAATGATGTAAATTTTTTTTGACTTTTATCTACGTCTTTCTTCTTCATCTTATTTATCCTAGAAATCATCGATTTGGTCAAGTTTACAACCAGTAGATATATTTTAAGATGATGCGCCGTGAGTGAGCAAGTATTAGGGATTTCAGAGTGCAAAAAAAAAAAGAAAAGGGAGAGCACTGGCTTGAAATTGTGAATGTTGTAGCCTGTTTAGGAGAATCTTCTCTACTGAATGTCGCCACTTACTTAAACTGCTTGTCACTACCTCCCAGAGAGACTCGCACATGTCAATCAAATCAGGAACACCCTGAAACGTCAATCTATGACGCCTTAATGACTGATTATGTAATTATTCTCCCACTAGTAATCTGAACAGAATGAGTAGAATTAGCTATCAACTCCTTTATATGCTAACTTTGGATGAACCGACAGATTCCCTCTGGTGGAGGATTGAACCTGGCATGTGAACAGTCCTACAGCCGCGGCTGCAGGCAGGTTGTGGACTTGTAGAGGCGTGACGGAGCCATCGATGTTGGAAAGCATTGTGCCCGAGGAAGAACAAATGCTTGTGCAGTGATTAAGACACCACACACAGTCACATCTCACCACAACTTGGCTTATTCTCCACCAGTATTACCCCCAGCTGCAGAAATCTTGGTATCATCTTCGACAGTAATCTCAACTTTAATCAGCATGTTAAAGCAACTGTCCAGTCTTGTTTCATTCAACTACGCAGAATCTCCAAAATCCGGTCCTTTCTGTCTCCCAAGAACCTGGAAATTGTCATTCATACATTCATCACATCCCGTTTAGATTACTGTAACTCACTCTACTCCTGCCTAAGTAAACATAATCTCTCCAGACTTCAGCTTATCCAAAATTCTGCTGCCAGACTCCTCACAAATTCAAATAAAAGAGTACACATAACCCCGATTTTAGCTTCATTACACTGGCTACCTGTGCGTTTTAGAATTGATTTTAAGATTTTAATGATCACTTTTAAGGCCCGGATGGGACTGGCCCCTGAGTACATCAAAGACTGCTTAGTCCCATACGAGCCAAGGTGTAGCCTGAGATCCTCCGGCGGGTCCCTATTAGAGATTCCTAGATCTCGACTAAAAACTAAGGGCGACCGGGCCTTTGCTATCAGGGCCCCGTCGCTCTGGAATGACCTGCCGGAGGAGATCAGGCGAGCCACATCTCTGTCCATTTTTAAATCTCTTTTAAAAACACACTTTTTTAAATGTGCTTTTACTTAACATCTAATAATGTACTTTATAATATCCAATGTTATTATTTTCTAATGTTTTATTGTATTTCTATGCTCTTATGTTTTTATATTTTTGTCATTTTATTGGATTCTGCCTTTTAATTCTGCTTTGTAAAAGCACCTTGTAACTGTGTTTGGAAAGGTGCTATACAAATAAAGCTTATTATTATTATTATTATTATTATTAAGTTTGTATCAAGAGTTGGTAAAATGGGTATGAGCATTGTGTGATGGAACATAGATTCTGGTCTTCAGAGAGATGGAGCTGCTGGGATAATCAATTATTTTAGTTTTTTTGAAGTGGGTTTGATATTATGCTCCATTTGGAATTCATTTCTCCTTACATGGCACAGCTCTCAATGCAATACAGGACTTCTTTATGATGTAAAATATTCCTCTTCTCACCCCCCGCATTTCTTCATTTCATATCCTTCTCCTTCTTTTGCTCTTTTCCTTTTCCGCACTCCCGTACTTGCTTTGCTCTCCTCGTCGCTCTCCTTCCTTTCCTGCTGTCTTGTGATTATACTGTCTTGTTTATATATATTTTTCTCTCTCTTATCTTCTGTCAGGCAGGAAAACAGTCATTTGGGGTCCTGCCGACACCAATTTCCACCACCAGTGCAACACACATGGACACGATTACCAATTTCCCCCGCCATATAGCCAGCCACCCAGCTCTAATATAGCTCTCAACACAGTCTTGCATCATCTTTTCATCCCTCCCTCCCTCCCTCTACCATTTTCTGATCCTAGCTGCACCTCAAGCACTTGTCTTCTTCATTTAACCATCTCTGAACCTGCTTCTCTTCCTCCTTACCTCATTCCCCCCTTGTTTTTAATTCCTGGACCCTATTAGCTTCTATACCTCTTTGCTCTCCCCCTCCTCCTACATCCATCTATCTATCCATCTGCAGTAATGAGGAAACGGGGACCATTCAGCTGGCCTATTTGTGTGTGTTTCTGTTCATAAGACGATGGGGATTGCTTTTCAGATGGATTCATTTGCCTTGGCACAGTCCTGCCCTGTTTCTTGTCAATCTGTGTGTGTCTGCAGACTTACCCTCTCCTCGGTGATCTCTAATGTCACACAGGCTTCCTTCTCTCATCCAATCAATGTTTCATTGCCAGTGAGTCTGGACGGACATCTCCTATAGCCACATTTGATGGACACTTAAAAGACTTCACTGGGTTCACAAGTAAATTGAGATATTTTTTTCTTTTTCCAAAAAAATATCAAAAATACAACCCATCTTCCAAGCTTAAATTGGGATTGTCCAGGGTGTTGTGCCCAGAATGACTGACCACAATAGTTCAGTTTATTCTCCTATAAGCATGATGCATCAGTCATAAACACCCTTCAGCAGCGTCAGCATCAATAAACTCACGTCCTGTTCTATGTCTCATTTATTTCAACAACAGTAAAATGAAAAGCAATCCACAGTTGTGACCAGAGGGTTTGACAGAGATATCCATTTAGTTCTTTTTGCAAACTTCGCTGCTTTAGTGCTCTAAGATCAGGTACAAAACGTTTCAAAAGGCATTTTTCGTCAAACACAAACATCTCTAGGCCTACTCCTTAGTGATGGAGATCCATTCTGGCTGTATTAAAGCCCTCAGTTGATCAAAATTAGTACTGCTCGGCCACCATCTTTTCAATGACTGAGCATAGGTTCTCCGTAGCATTATAGTCCAGGGAGTTTCTTAACTACAGCTCCAAATGTTCAATGCCACTTGTTTTATTTGTAAGTGAACTCTCTTTCTTAGCTAGAAAGGAACCACCGACATGGATGGTCTCAGGATGTTTTACTGTTACTATGACACAGGTGTTACGGTAGGATTCACTTTTTCTTTTTACAGATAATACGTTTTCCAGAATTACCAAGCTGTTGTATGGGGAATTTTTTGGAGAAAACTGCAAATGTCTCATACTGCCCAATTTTTGTATTTTTCCCAGTATTTCAGCCTGTTCTGGTTGCCTTTTTATAAGTGAAGTGTCTTCTTTTCCAGGCTTTCTTTGCAACACAATTTAACCTCTTTCTTTGAAGTTCTTTCTGATGTGATGAATAGTTCCTTTCAGGTGCTTTATTTTTAGCAGCAATTTTCTTGCATAAGAGACCATTTTGATAGAAAGCAGCGGTGGCTGCAGACTGAAAGACAATGTCTTCATGGGTGCCTCTCTTTTTCAACAATGAAGCTGCTGTTATTATTCAGTTAGATTGATAGTCAGCTAAAAGCACCATTGTACTCATTATCAATCACTGCTGTGCTGATCCATGGGTTGGCTGAAAAGCTGTGAACCGGTCATGTTGTGCTAGGGCAAAAATTCAGATAAAACTGAGCTGCACCAAAGTCAAAATTCAGGACAGTGTGTCGGCTTGCTCGGCCGTTTGTAAAGACTTCATATTATACGAGTTTATATATCCTGAGATGTTGTGAACTGGCAGCAAACAGTAAAGTGAACTGAATTGCACTGAACTGAAAGCCGAAAAACATTAAACACATTTCTAACCCTGTCAGAACTGCATTTAACACATACTTTAATCGCAGCTATTAAAAACTGAGTGTGTTAGTCATAATGCAAACAACACTTTTCACACTTCTATTCACATCATAGAAATGCACTTACCAAGTACTTTATGAGGATTCTCTGATTATTCATGCAGCTATCCTATCATGAGGCAGTCGTTTAGTTCATTTAATCATGCAGAAACAGGTCAGGAGCTTCAGTCCACATGCAACAACAGAATGAGGAAAAAAAATGACCTAGGTGACTTTGAGTATGACATGACTGTTGGAGCCAGATGGGCTGGTTTGAGTACTTCTGAGCCACCGAGTCCCCGGGGATTTTCTGCAACAACAGTTTATTCAGGCCAGTTGTGAAGAAAAAAATCAGTGAGCTGGAACATTTGGTGATGAGAGGGGTCAAAGGAAATTGTCCAGATTGGTTCGAGCCGACAGAAAGGCTTGGCTGAGTCATATAAGCACTGTTTTAAACTGTGTTGAGGGGAGAAAAAAAATAGATAAATAAATAACATCAAAATGAGCGATTCAAAGTTTGGCATAGGTCAACAACAGCAAACATACTTTTTTTCAGTCAACGTTAAATTCTGAATGGGCAAAGGCACTTAAAACTGAAGCTAGAAAAACATAAATCAGGAGGACACCTTAGGAATGGGGGCGTATCTACAACATGAATGTGCAGCTGCTCTAATGTTGCAGTGAAGACGGTGTTATTTTGGCAAATACCTAAGAGTAAGTAACTATTTAGTTTTCTTAGATCCTGTTCTTGTTCTTAGCTCTCAGATTAAGTGTTTCCATCCTCAAACGGCGTCTGAATGGCTTCTTCAGCTGTCTGGTGGGCAGTTTCAGGTCCATAAACTGTCGCTGAGACATTGATCCTGTGGAGTTCTTGAAGCCACGTGTAAATCAGGGCCTACCCATCCCTCCTGTGGGCCTTAAACAACTAGAAATTGTTCACCTGACCAGCATGGGACTATATGTGGCTGCATTTCAATGATTGGAGATGTTAAACCTGAATCCTCCTCCTTTATTTAACATTAGTTTTTCCCCAAGTCTTGATATGGTGGGCCTGTTAAAGCGCACTGAATGTAAAAGTACATTTTAATTTTATATTGGGTAGTCCACTTCATTTCCTTTTAGGATTTTAAATGTATAGTGGCAGGGAAAAAAAAGTGAACTATCTGGGATTTACCCTTTGTTTGCATTCATTTCTATACAATGGGATCTGATCTTAAATCCCAACACTACACAAAATCAATATGCTTAAACTGACAGACAAAATGAATTTATGTCTTGCTTTATTGAACACTCCCACTAAACATCAACAGCACTGGAGGAAACGTTTGGCCTTAATTGCTGTTCGACCCTCCTTACAGGACTGTCTCAGAAAATTCAAATATTGTGATAAAGTTCTTTATTTTCAGTAATGCAATTAAAAAAACAAAAATGTCATTCATTCTGGATTCATTACTAATCAACTGAAATATTGCAAGCCTTTTATTATTTTAACATTGCTGATTGTGGCTTAGATTTTAAGATTAAGATTCCCAGAATATTCTAATTTTTTTTTAGATAGGATATTTGAGTTTTCTTAAGCTGTAAGCCATGAGAAACGCATGGATGAGTTTTTCAGGGTCCTGCTGAGACATTAGTCCTTTGATCCTGGAGAAGTTCTTCAGGTGATAGAAGACCAACTTTGTAATTGTTTTAATGTGTCTCTGAAAGTTCAGGTCTGATACTGACAGCACCCAGATTTCAGGTCTCATCAGTGGTTTGTTGCTGTAATAGCTGAAGCTGTGTGTTGACTCTTAAACACTCTTCTTTTGGTCCAAAAACAATTACTTCAGTTTTGTTTGTGTTCAATTGAAGAAAACGATGGCAAATCCACTCATTGATTTGTTCCATGCATGTACTCAACATGTGTATGGGCTCATTGTCTCCAGGTGACATTGTAATGTAAAGTTGTGTGTCATCTGCATAGTAATGGTAACTGATCATGGTGTTTATTAGTATCTGAGCTAGTAAAAGCATGTAGATATTAAATATGAGGGGTTCTAGGATAGAACCTTGGGGAACACCACATGTAACTTTTGTTGATTCCGATATAAAGTTACCTATTGACACAAAGTAGTCCCTGTCCTTTAGATAAGACTCAAACATTACTACTACTACTACTACTACGGCGCCACTACTATGAGCCCTTTGTACAACATTCCATCGCAAACAGTTACAGTGGGGCAAAAAAGTATTTAGTCAGCCACCAATTGTGCAAGTTCTCCCACTTAAAAAGATGACATATACCTGTATTTAATTATAATTTTCATCACAGGTACATCTCAACTATGAGAGACAAAATGAAAAAAAAATCCAGAAAATCACATTGTCTGATTTTTAAAGAATGTATTTGCAAATTATAGTGGAAAAGTAAGTATTTGGTCAATAACAAAAGTTAATTTCAATACGGTTCAGTTTAGTTCATACAATTTACAGTTTCAGTTAAAAAGATGTGATATATTTAATATGATTCATTTCATAATGTTTTCCTTGAATTATATATTTAAAAGGCTAGTGTTTTGTCAATGTTGAATGAAAACTTTATCCAGGAAGTAGAGAGATTGTGATTTCCTGGATTTTTTCCCCCCATTCTGTCTCTCATAGTTGAAGTGTACCTATGATGAAAATTACAGGCCTCTCTCATCTTTTTAAGTGGCAGAACTTGCACAATTTGTGGCCAACTAAATACTTTTTTGCCCCACTGTAGCTGGGTCCTCAAGTCCCGGTATGGCTGAATGGTAATAGCAACATCTCTCCTGTTTTCGATCCTTGTTGTACTGTGTTCTGCAAGACTCTGGGGTGTTGCATTTGAGCTGAGCTCTTGACAATGTGTCAGGGAATTCCATGTCCTTTCCTCTTCTGTACTGGACACTTAAATTATATTATAGCAGATGCAAACATATCCTCTGCATGTGCATGGGGTGGAAAGTAGTGACTTCTTGAAAATGTCTTCTAGTGGTTTGTGGTCATTGAAAACTGTGACTTGCTTGCCAAAAATGTAATGATGAAACTTTGTGCAAGCATGGACAATAGACAGCATTTCCTTTTCAATTTGAGCATAGAAGAAAATGCCACAGGACGGCTGTCCTGCAGGAGCGCAGCACCAAGTCCACTGCTGCTTGCATCACAATAGATCTGCACTGGCTGAGCTGAGTCACAGTACTTTAGTAGTAGAGGGTGCGAACACAAACTCTTAAACCTGTCAAAGGCTTTCTGATGAACTGGTTGCCAAGCAAATTCCACAATGCTTTTGAGTTGCTGTTGCAGTGGTACATTTGCTTCACTCCAGTTTGGAATAAACTTGGACAAATATGTAATAAACCCAAGAAAACGGTACAACAGGGACCATGCACATAACCGCCTCAACCTTAGCTGGGTCTGGCTTCAGACCCTTTGCTGCTGAGTAAATGGCTAACATATGGCACCGGAGACTTATGAGTAAGATGCTTGCTGAAGTTTAGCTTTAGGTTGTAGCTTGTGGATTTTTCAATGACTTTGTGTAGAATTACACACTGGGGGACTGATTTACTAAAGGTTTGCGTGTGTAAAAACGTGTGCAAACTTGACATCACCCGCAAACCAAAGTGCAAGCTGATCTACTAACAGCGTGCAAAGAGGACTGCGCCTCTCAAATGCGCAAAATAGCACACGCAATTCATTTAGTACTTTTGCCCTGATGAATAATCAATATGGGAAGTAGCCGCCAGAAATCGCTAAATACTGGGAGGGGAAAATGCAAATTGGTCCATTTACCACGCGCAATGAGATTTACCAAGCCTGAAAGTTTTTGCGGGGATTGTGATTGCGTCTGTATTTAATACGTTCGAAAGGAAGGTGCTAATCTCCACATGCAAAAGGAGAAATATTTTATTTGAATGTTAAATCGAGTATTATTCAGCAAAAGGTTGCCACAGGAGGCACATTCATTTTTTTATTTGTAATAATAAATAAATCACGTGTTTTCATTGAGAAAAAAGTGTTTCTTATTGTGCGCCTGTTCTGCAGTTGTCATACCCCGGTGTTGTGCCGTATTCAGCACCCCTGCCGTGAAAAGAACCCCCTCGTCTGACAAAAATTATATTCTCATTCTGTGTCACGTTCTGTTTAGCGTCCAGTTTTGTGTTAATGATTCATCTTTAAATGCGCTCATGGATTCTACAATAGTCATACTTTCCCACAATCACAGTCACAGATAACAAAAATCGGGTAAATGGTTATTGATGTCATTAATTAATAGCCTGCTTACTGTGTTGTCTTCCATAATATTTGTAAATATATATAATATAAACTCCTAAGTATGTGTTTGTGTGAGTGTGTATATATAAATATATTGAAATGTCAGTGTAGCAGGGCGAGTGCTACGGGGCCCGACCGACAGGATAGAGAGGACACGGAGTTTAGTGCAGAAACTGTTTATTCTGACACGTGCAAGCACCTTCTCCCAGCAGCAGACCAGCAGTATCAGCAGCAGCTTCTCCTCCGAACCAGCTGCAGTCTCCCAGTCCTCCTTATCAAGGCTGGCAGGGTGGAGAGGCTGATGGGACACAGCTGTGTCCCGTTAGTCTGAGTGGCTGCAGCTACTCCACCCTGCCACAGTCAATGTGTTGTTTTTTTTCTTGGTCTACTTATCATTGAATATACGAGGGGGTGCTTTTCACGGCAGGGGTGCTGAATACGGCACAACAATTTGCCTCTTCCACTAATATCTCTAACTCCAACTCGTCAAATTTCATTTTGCGCTTGCGACTATATCCTGCTTTCCATCCAGACTCTCCATGGCGCAAAGTTTGCGCCGCAAACCGTAAGACGCGCAACACCTCATTTAAATACTGCTGTTTGCACCTGTTATCAATTGCGCACGCAATCTTAGTTGATCACCCGCAAAACACACAACAACAGCACGCGCAAACTTTTTCAGTGCACACGCAATTTAGTACTCTTTATTTAGGATCTTAGTAAATCGGGCCCTATGTGTTTCCACATCTGGCACTGCAATCAGAATGTCATCCATATTGGCTGTGGCTCCTGTTATCCCTTCGAGCATGCCATCCGTGATACGCTAAATGATTTCATAACATATTTCAGGACCACATTTCAGTCCAAATGGCAGTCTGAGCCATCCGTACCTGCCACCAGGAGTGTTGAAGGTTGTGAGGAATGATGACTCTTCATCCAGTTTTATTTAAATCCTGACTTTGCATCAAGGACTGAGAATATTTTTGCACCTGGCATGGCTCCTTAATAGTGTGCATGGGGTGATGCTCTCTTTTGATGACTTTATTCAAATCACTAGGATCAATACAAATCCTTACTTTGCCTTCTCAGAGCTGAACCATTTTATGGGTTCTTCAACTTTTGCAATGTGTCCATCTCTTTCCATCTCTTGTAGTTTCTGCACTATTTTCTCTTTGAGTGCTGAGGGCTGTCTGCAAACAGAATGTATGACACGTTTTACATCAGGTTCTATTTGATTGTGTCCTTGACAGGCAAACTTCCTGTTGTGCGTACTAGTTCTGGAAAGTCCCCTAAACCATGAAGTACAGTGTCAATGTTACTGCAGCTGCTCCAAGACCCATTTGCATTTGCATTTTGAAGTGTGTCACACCTGATTATCAAGCCTAGTGCTTCTGCTGTTGTAGGTCATTCAACCATCGGGAACAATGGATGAGAAGAGTCTAGCTACTGATTTAACACCACATTGTGGTGAAAGCACCAGGCGTCTTTCCCTGGCTGAGCGGAGCTGTCAAGAGGGAGTGTAGCGCTGGATGAAGGAGTGAAGGTAAGCCAGAAGCAGAGCTTTAAACTTCATGTGAGACATGACCTGTCTTGGGCTGGTTGAAGACCAGATATGATGCTAAATTCTTGATCAGATGCATGCAGGGAGACCAACCAACAAGGATTTACAGTATTCAATGCATGACATGACCAAAGCCTGAACCAAGAGCTGTGCCGTATGTTCTATTGGGTAGGGGTGTAAGTGTATTACATCTTGCACCTGCAACAATTTTGAACTTGAATTTTTGTGAGAGTATGTTGACAGACACTGCCCACTTATCATCTGTTAAAGAGCTTGTTTGTGTGACTACCTGGGTCAGGCTAATGTTCAAAATCCTATCATCTGTGTAGTCATCTACCGAGGTCTCCACATCTAGTGTGTGCACTTTTCTCTTACAGCATACAACCGTCCAGTGATTACGCTTGCGACAGTATGAACACATAGGGCCTTTTGGTGAACACTTCATTCCATTTATGCTGAGGATCTTTGCCACAACTCTGACGGTTAGCTGTTAGCTTCTGTGCTGCTGGCTTTGACCTTTCCGAATAGTCCACCTTTCTATAGGCAAGACAAGGCAATGCACATATATTTGTATAGCACAATCCAACAACAAGGTGGTTATAAGTGCGTGGCCACTTTAGGTTTAGCTGCTATTGCTGCCACTTGGGAAGAAATATCATCTTTCAAGATTTGCATTTGTCTCTGAGACACTTCATACTGCTGGGGAATCTCTATGGCTTTCACAAGTGTAAGATCTTACCCCTACAATTTTAAGTCGTGCTCTTTATTTATGTTTTAATGTCGTTGTAAAGCACTTTGAATCAGCTTGTTGTTGGATTGTGCTATATAAATAAACTTGCCTTGCCTTACAAGCAGTCTTTCTTGAACAATTTTTTTTTTCACAGACTCCCACAATTATGGCAACCAACATGTCATCCATACTCACAGTCCACTAGAAGCAGTCTTATATCCTTCACAAAAAGGTCAAAAGTCTTGCTTGGGCCTTGCTTCATCTGCTTGAAGCGATGACAAGCAATGCTCTTATTTTTCCTCAGTCCTATGTACCTGGTGAACTTATCCAGTACCTTTGTGCGGATCCTCTTTTTCACCATCTCCCCAGTTCAGTGTCTTGTATCTCTGCCCTGCTCACCGATCCATGTACCAAGCCAACCTGCTTTCTGCTTAGCAGTTAGCTCCACCAGCAGCTCACCAAAGATGAATATGGTGTGACTCATGAATCTGTCGAACTCCTCATATACATGTAAATAAGCAGCATCCCAGTCAATCTTCGGTTGCTCAAACTGAGGAGAAGTCATCTCTGCACTTACTAAATCTGCTATTGATATTGATGATTGTGATTATCTTGATGATTAAAACACACCATAAAACTTTGCATAAATGTCAAAATCTAGACCTGTGGGAAACTAAAACTATTATCAATCCAGTACAAATGGTGTGCAGTACGAACAGCCTTAGAACAAGTTTGTAAGTAAGTTTTTTTTTTAAATTCCATTTCACTTTTCAGTATTAGTTTAAAAAAAAAATGGGAATCCCACAATCCATGTTTTTTCTAAATACTTTCTTTAATTTTTTTTTTTTTTTTTTAAGATTTCGTGGCACTAGTGGCCTTTATTCAAATTTGAGACAGGAATGGGGTAGAGAGAGAGAATGAGGACGACATTGAGCAAAAGACTCGAACCTGCGACCACTGCACTGTAACCTCAGTAAATGACTTTCTTTACATACATACAATCTCCCCTTTGGCTTTTTGTGTTTTGTTTAGCAGTACTTTTAGTAGTACTTCCGTTAAAAGGGAATTCTGGCAAGTATTATCTGTTTGGTTGATCTTGAGGAGGATGCGATTGTGTCGTGGGTAGGTCCACTAGCAGAGGGAACCTTCTTTTCAATGGGGTTGGAGCTTCATTCATATTATGAAACGAGGCTGCATCAAACCATAACACACTGCTTCTCGACTCATCATTTCTCCTGTTTATTCAGATAGCATTGCATGAAACACACACACAATCACATGTAGTAGCACTGTACATGAATTTGGTGCTTTATAACCAACTGATACGTGTTTTTATTAAAGTTAGACCATGTTAACAGATCGGTTAGGCTGTGCTCGCTGTTATGACGCAGACACAAAGCTGTGTAATGGCAGCACTCCACCTCCACTTTAACTGTCATACTAATAGTATAGAATCCAGGACATTGTTATAAAGTTAATGTATCACTGTATTAATAGAAAAACAGTTCTATTATCATTATAGGGATAATGATAGTGACATTTTTTTTTGTACATTTTCGTGTATTATCGTTTTGTAAAAAGATGTAAAAGGGATCAACTAGCAGACCAACTAGTAGTGATTGGGAATGTTATATCAGTTGATGCTCAGGGCCCGGTTTTTCAAAAGTAATCTGCTCGGATTTTGGATAAGGGATTGGATCAAATCATGAAAATGGGTTTTTCAAAAGACAAAACGGATTACGTAATCGGATTAGATCACGTAATCCAATCCTGGTTTTGATCTGGATCAAACCTTCAGTTTGGGTTTTTCAAAACTTTTTAGTAGGATTGGGATCACTTTGATCCAAAAAATCGGGATTAAACTGATCCCATCAGAAGGGTGGATTCAGCGTAGATTTCAGGCCCAAAATGTAATGAAACTTTAAAATTGTATCAAATAACACTGTATTTGGATCATGCAGTATAGCCTACAAGATATCCTATTTATTCATAAGGTTTTAATTTGATTTGTTCATCCGTCAGGCTACAGTGATTAGGTAGGTTATAACGTATTCAGCCTTTCAGTATAGGCCTACAGCAAAGTAGAAAGAGTTTGGCCTCATAAAATAATCCCCCAAACAGCTGTCAATATTGACCACAAATAATATATATCATTCTGTCACAAATTATAATATTATAATTCATCACAATCAAAAATATTTTTGTTTTGTTTTTAGATGATTTTTTAGTGATGCATGCAATGATAAAACAGAATAACAAAGCAATGGCAATGGCATCACTGGTTTTTGAAATCCAAAACAAATCCAAATCAGAAATAGTGTCTAACTATTGCATCCCTTGTTGCACGTCCTGTTTGCTCGTTCTGGCAGAATGCAGGAGGTTGGTCAGGGTCTCCAAGAGGGTGTTTTTTTTGTGTGTGTGTGTGTGTGTGTTTTCGTTTCACATACAAATAAACTTCATTGACCCCACACTGGCTATTCTACTTGTTGCTCTTTACATATCTATAGTTCTACATTGTGTTTCCTACCCTATGTGAGCACTGGTTATCCAGATTTGGTGATCCTGAAAAGTTTCTATCCGGATCAGATTGATCCAATCCGATGTTGCTTTGAAAAACCGGCTCAAAAGTAAACTGGATTACGTGATCCTGGATAGCAAAAAAAAGGGTTACTAAATCCGGATCAATTTGATCCGGATTAAACCTTTTGAAAAACCGGGCCCTGGTGACTAAATAAGCTTGCTATCCTGTGGAAAGCTACAGATTTATCTAAGTGAAAGCACTATTTTCTGGTAATATATATGTCTGTCACATACAGTACATATAGAAATAGATCAGATTATTTATGAAGAAGGCAATTATAAACAACAGGAAGTTATTACAAACATGATTTTTGATTTATGTATTACATACAAATGGAATGGAAATGTGAATTAAAATGTATTTTTAAATCCCAATTTGAAACTAAAGATAATATAAAGCGAGGCTGCATCAAACCAGAACCCACTGCTTCCAACACATAATTTCTACAGTTTATTCAGGACAATTCCCCTGCTGTGGGTCTGCCCCCTAGACCAAAACCGTAACAGTAACATTAATGATAAATATGATCCCGTTGAATGCATTTATTCATTTACAGACATATGCAAAATTCTGAAATCCTAAGATTCTGATCAATAGTCAGGCATCCTTCATACTCTTTTAAAAATATACTGTAAGAATAAAATAAACACTACAGAGGACAGCACCAGACAGCTTGAGACAGCGATAACACATGGCTACATCATCTTCCATTAAGGCTGCAAGTGAGCACAAATTGTTGCCTCATTCTCTTTCAAAGTAAAGTCAGCATTTTATCTTTCATCACCGTCTTCATGCAGACTTGCCAAATGCCTCTGACAGTCTGAGTGGGGAGTATTTGTGTGCAACATTCGCCCCAGCATGGCCAATAGTACTCATTAAGTCTACAGAGTATTAGTAAAAGCACAGAGGTCTGAGAAAATGAAGTAAGAGTGGCAGATGTTTGATCAAAGTCAAACAATACTATACTACAGGGAGATTATCATCACTGAAGGAGGTTGGGGGTGGCTGGCAGATTTGAGAGAGAGGATGAAGGAATGCACAGAAGCAGTGTGAGAAAAAGAAGGAGAGGAAAGACTAGAAGGAGACAGAGGCAGAGGAGCAAGAGGGGGGGGAAAGAAAGAGGTAGTTAAAAGAAAAAAGAGAGGGGCGGGCTTTTGATCATCTGCAACAATACCCATCTGCACACGGTGGGATATTGTTGCATCAGTTTTGCTTCATAAAGGAGTGACTGAATGAGAGATGAGCTCAATACAAACTGCAAATATTCCCCAGTTAGATCTGTCTAATCTACACACACACTCAAGCTTATGCAGCCACCCTCATTAGTACATTGGATTTACTTCTATTCATCCTAAGAAGCCTCTTTCAAACCTTGGGCCTAATCGGTTCATGCCTCAGATAACCATGACCTAACACTGGTTCACACACTAACCTCACATCTTTTACCAGGGCCCATGAAAATGACATTTTGCTCTCATAGGACCTTAGTACTTTAGTCAAAACTGTGAAGGAAGTTATGCCATGTTACTCAGAATTAGTGTCTGTGCTGTGTCTCCAATACTGAACCATTCTCACTGTCCTCTGACTTCCTCTATAATTGTGGTGATAAATTGAATTATTTATTAACCTACAACAAGAAGATGTTCTCTTTCCTTCTCTATACACAGGTACTCCATCAGTCACACACACCCAGACAGAAAACCTAAGGAGAAAATAAGAAATACAAGCAGAGGACACAATGAATTAAAATGAGGCAGTAGTAAGATAAGGACAAGGAGAGACCTCTGAACAGCAAGTGAGTTCAGAAACAAATCTCAGTTCTGTTTATGCACATACAACCTTAGCAAGAAGGTTAATGGTAAATTATACGCAAAGAAAATAGTTTTGCCTTACCATGCTCCAGAATACAAAACCTGTCATAAAAAACTGGGAGATAATGAAATGTGTATCATGAGGAAATCCCAAAAAAAAGCAGAAATCTGAGAAACAGTAGCATATAACACCCTCTCACATCTAATTGGGGGATTGGGGATCTTGCGTTTTAACAACTTACAGGACAAAAAAAATATTTATTTGTTTCAACTGTGGAAATTTGTCTTCAACCTTGAAATTTCTTGTGCAATCATTATGTATAAGATATGCTTGAGATGATTATTAAAGATACTTTTATACTTCATTTAACTTATTGAATGCTCAATAAATTTATAATGTTTTAATCTGAGTTTAAAATGTAACTTTAATTTAACTTATAAACTGATGAAGTCCTTATTTGACCAATAATGAGGTAAATCCTGTTTTTATTCAACCAAAGTGCTCGGTCTCTGCCGATGCAACCTGACTGCTGAATTTAAGGAACTCTTAAGAGAGGAAATTTGAATCCATCCTTTCCATCCCCAAATTCTAAAAACCTTAATACAGTACATTACACCTACCCCACTCCTCACGGTCAGGGAAAAAAGGCTCTCCATCTCTTCCATCACCCATTATTTCTTTCACTATGACATTTTTTCACCTCCGTCTTCAGGGGTCCTTTTTTCATCTTGACCTTTTAGACGGTTAATCTCAGGTCATTAGACAGCCATTTGTCAGTGCAGAGACACAGATGAGTGTGGAGGTCTCTACTTGTGCTGGCCTTGCTATCCCATCTTTATATTTTTCTCTCTCCTCTCTTTTTGCCTCAGTGCTGCTCAGTCGGCAGGTCCCAAGGCCCAGCACTCTCTCTTCTTCTCATCTTTTGCCTCTTTTCTCTTCCCCAAAGTGCTGATGGACAGAAAACTACAAGCTATGCCTGGAGGAAGGCTGAGAGCCAGAAATGTAGATATAAAAAAAAAGGACACGGGTAGTCATTTAAAGATTGATGAAGAGGTCAAGAGAAAGTGGTGATGGGATTAAAGAAATTAGCAGTAATGAGATGTTAATGCTTCAAAATATTTAGAAATAGAAACCAAATTATGAAATATATGTGGCAAAATGCATGGTTTACATTTCAGCAAGACTGATTAGTAAGTATTTACTATTATCTGGTGGTATATAGAGGGATGAGGTATGACACAACAGACCTGTGTCTCCGACCGCAAGTAGAAAAAGGTACAGGTAAAAATGAAAGGAGAGCTCCTGCAAAGGGAGAAGTTAAGCAGTAGGCATGAGACAGTCCCCAGTGAGGATGGCAGGATGGCAAATAATCATGCCCTCTACAGGGGAGAAATTGAAGATCCAGGAGTGTGAAACCCAAAATGTGTCCTTGTGGCCATATCCCTTTAAGTCCAACGAGTATTCCAGGCAAGAGAAGATGTTGTTGGAGTTAAAACTTATCAATGTGGGACAGCAAATGCTTTTATTGCAAATATGGCATCGTACATGAAAGAGTCGTCCTGCAAGGAGGCGGTCTGAATGAATGCTACATTCGTCCGAACATTGAGGGAGATGGATGAGAAGAGGCAGTTCAGATATATCAGGATGTCTGCAGATCAATTCAATTATTATCTTTGTCATCTGCAACCTCTCCTCCAACACCAGACAAAACACAACATGCCTGTTGATGCAGCACAAAGATTGGCAGTGGCAATAAGGATTTTAGCTTCAAGTACAAGCCAACAAAGTCTGTAGTGGGAGCTACAAACTGGCTTCCAGCACAGTGACTTGCATGTTGTCAGAGCTTTGCAAGGCCTTGTGGGTGGCAATGCTGACCTGCCCATCAACAACCATGTGAGAAACTATAGCTGCAGATTTCAGGAGACTGTAACTTCCCAAACTGTGCTGGGAAATGTGAACATTAAGAAATCACCACACACAGGGAGTGACTACTTTATCTAGCTTCATGCTACACATCCAGAAGGAATGATAAAGACTTAATTTGAGAGGAGGTGAAAAGTGGGATCAACGTGAAGAGATTAAAGCAGCTTGAGGTGAACAGCACGAGGGTTAATTGCAAATTGAGTTTAGGAAACGAGCACCAAAACCTGTTTGCCCATTTTAAATCAGGTTTTACAGTCTTAAGCATTAATGCATACCTTCTGGCAAGAAAACAGACTGGAGAAAGGAATTGTGGTTTTTGTGAGTTTACATTTTGGTTTAAGACACGAAACATTGTATTTCCTTAAAAAACACAGGTGTGAATGCTTAAAGCTGAACACTAGCTGTATGCTTGCTGAACTCTGCTGAACGCAAAGAAATTGCTGAATTCTCTTGAAAAAATTAAACTGATTAAAGCTGCAGGCAGCGATGAACGGGCCATCACACTCATGGCCACTGCCCCCCATAAGCATACCAGAAATGACACCACCCACAACTTTCTATGTCAAACCATTCAAAAGTTATGGCAGAAAATAGGAACTATGAAATCTCGACCAATCAGAAGAAGGGGCGGGGCTAATTTGCACCAATTATGGTCAAGGACTCAAAACCATGTCCGATGACACCACCCACGAGTCTTTATGTCAAACCATTCAAAAGTTATTGCAGAAAATCGTAAGTATCACATATAGACCAATCAGATGAAGGGGCGGGGCTAATTCAGGCGAATGAAGGTCAAGTACTCAATTCCGAGTCCGATGACACCACTCACGAGTCTTTATCTCAAACCATTCAAAAGGTATGGCAGAGAAAAGTTTTCTAGGGGGCGCTGCTGAGCCATTAGGCCCATTAATGCAAATCGTGAAATATGAAATTTATCGCCAGGCCTGGCTTGCGTGCAAAATTTGGTGACTTTTGGGGAACTCTCAAATATGGACCAATCAGATGAAGCGCGCTTTTTGGCGTCTAGCGTCGCCACGGTAACGCTTTGAAAGAGAAAAGTAATAATAAGTAATCAATAATAAGTAATAAGTATAATGCACGTCGTCGCAGGATGGAGACGAACATTTTTATTTTTTTTTAAATATTTTTATCCCGGGTTTTTTCCCCCATTTTATGACCCAGTGCTCCTACCTAAGTAACAGTCCTGGGCATAACCATCCTCTACCAACCCCCGGAGGGCCCTGCACTGAGCTCAGGTCTCCTCCTTAACCTGAGGAGTGAGCAGGCCGCATCTGTTCACCAGACAGGGTGAGGTTTCTCTGGCCGGAATAACGTGATCCTTCCACGCGCTACAATACTCCCCACCCACCCCGGCCGGCCAGAGGGGGCATGTATAGCCCAGGACTGTTGCATGTTTTTGTGAGGGAAGCTCACATTAGCTACCCAAGGAAACACGGGGAGAACATGCAAACTCCACACAGAAAGGCCCTTTCGCCAACCCCACCCAGGGTGTGGGCACTGAAGTCATGGGAGAACTAACACGGTGGGAATCGAACCCAGAACCCAACACCTGGGTGCACGTTACGGTTCGGGCTCTGAAGCGGCTGAATAAATGGCATTAATTTTCGCAGATTTATTTCTTCACTGGAAGGAACACTCATTTTGATGACCCAAAGTGGTGAATCGCCTTGGAGAAAGCTGGAGGCCATCTCTTGATGCATACCAACACTGACGGTAATATCAAACAAGCTTTTGATTTGGCTGTAAGACGCCTGAATGGCCACTGGCAGTTCTTTCAGAACATCAAAGCTACTCCATATGGCACACACTTATTGACGATGTTGTGCAACAAAGGGAGTACTGGTTCAGTTATTAGAGAGTTAACAATAATTGTCTTATGATAGTTATTAATAATTAATAATGAAGATGACTTATCAAAATGAATCAATTAAAACGGGGCACCACCTGACTTAGGAAATAATAACTAAACAGCAAAATCAGTCTCAAAGTAGCTGTTATTCCCTATGTGCCAGTCTGTTGCAATGGGTAGCGGTATAGAGTAGGGATGGGAATCGAGAACCGGTTCTTGTAGAGAACCGGTTCCCAGTGTTTCAATTACTTGGAATCGTTTGCCTTTTTCGCAAACGATTCCCTTATCAATTCCAGTGGGCGCGAATGACGTCACCAAGCACGTTGCGCAACGTGCGCATTCGCGCCCAGCAGTAAAACATGGGGACAAAGCGGCATAAACGCTCGAAAATTTGGTTACATTTTACCAAAAGGGATGACAACAGGGCGACAATACTTGCAATGTGGACATTTCAACAAAGAGGGGAAACTGTTAGGACTTGGCAGGCTGATGCGCTGGGAGCGCGGAGTCAGCCGGCGTGTGGTAAGGTTGATTTATGGTTCCACGTTACACCAACGCAGAGCCTACGGCGTAGGGTACGTGACAACACGCACCGTACGGCGCGTGTCGCCGCGTACCCTACGCCGTAGGCTCTGCGTCGATTTAACGCAGAACCATAATTCATGCTTTAGAAGAGCTGCGCTCTCGGACACGAGGACGTGCTGGGCGCTCCTGACATAGCTGCAGCGCATCAGCTAATTTATGGAAGAAGTTAAAGAGCAGTCACCGCTAGCTTCTCCTTTCATCAAGGCAGGGAAGAGTTTGACCCAGGCCAGAATAGATGAGTTACCAAGCAGTGACTAAGTTTGTGGTGTTGAACATGTTACTGGACATTCTTGTGTAATTGCCACAAAATAATTTGTTGTATTTAGTTAATTTCTATAGAAGAATATTTATTTTATATTATTTTATATTAAATACATATTTTATATTACAAATAATTTTGTGGGGACCCCCTGGCACCATTGAGGAGCCCGAGGCTGGGGGCGTCTTAAGACCTCACTTATATTTTTTTGTTCAAAGATATAAAATAAAGTTGATACTAAAATTGTTTGTTCTCCTTTTTTCTAAATGAGAATCGATAAGAGAATCGATAAAGAATTGAATCGTTAAGCAGAATCGAAAATGGAATCGGAATCGGAAAAATCTTATCAATTCCCATCCCTAGTATAGAGTTACAGTGAAGGAAGGAGTCCGGGCACAGGCCTTTGCAACCAACAAATGTAACAAATATCTGTAAAATAAACTTAAAATTCCGATTCCTAAACTACACATAAACAACAACTAACTAAACATTAAACACAAACTTCAGATCATGTGTGTGTGCGTGTGTCAGGACAACATCAAGCCACTTAAGACACCAAAGAAACATGGCAGCCGACATCACGTGGTGTAAACAAATGGCTGACAACGTCACGTAATGTGGACAAAAGGAAAATGGTGGACAATGTCACGTCATGTAGAACCCCAAAGAAAGATGGCGGACAAAGTCATATGGTGACTTTGCACGCTTTTCAAAATTGCCGAGTAAGGTTTCCTCCACCCAGAGGTAACTGGAAGTATTGGAGGCCTGATGGCCGGGATACCTACTTGTCCGTGGGGGTTAGTAAGGAGGGGAGGAGAACTTCCATGATCTTTCACCACTGGTACCTTTATCTTTCTGCTGTTTTCCACTCAGGAGCCAGTGTACGGACCAAACTCCCCCACACTCGCTATATGGGTCCACTTACACGGACCCGTTACAATATAATAACACAAACATAACGACCGTTGGTCCGCTTGAGCGACTGTCGGTTCTTTACACAGTAATAAACAGAACAAAACAAAAACACACTCAACGCTAATTGCTTTAAACTAACTCTGCCCAGACACAAGTCTCCTACTTTGAGCTGTTCTGGAGGCAGTCGGGGGCCTTGTGGTGGTTGTGGAACTCAGGGTTTTGGTCGCTGATTTTACACTCTGCCAGTGGTTCAGCTGTGAGCGGCTCCCTTGTCCTCTCACTGTCCCCCTTTTCCTGGTCATCGTAGCCTGGTCACGTCATCTCGTTGCGCACTGGTCCCCGTTCCGCTCGTTGATGCGTCGGAACCCTTGCAAGGTCACTCCGTAGTAATGTGGGTGGATGAAGGATTTGTTTACTGGTTCTTGGTAACCAGTGGGCTTGCACAAGCGCAGCTGGTGGGATGGCTACTCGGCTGATTGTATTTGCGCTGATCAGAGATGAGGTGTAGTCCTCACAGAACGTAGAGACAGTAGACATGTCTCTTGCTGTGAAGAAAGTCGGACAGCGAGATTCTCTTCCTAGTAAACCAGCGTTCCTTGGGGAACAGCTGGATGGTCCTGGTGAAGAGCGGCTCTTTTCCTTGCTCACCTCGTCTCAGAGTGGACGAGTATGTAGCATTCGTAGCTGACAGAGAGGTTCGTGGGAGAGGGAAGCAAGTGTGACAGACAAGTGGACAAGATTGAGGAAGCCACTGCTATTTAACAACCAGCGGAGTGCTCTTCACATCAGCAGGGGGCCCTGCCGTAGATTGGGGTCACTGACCGATGCATTGTCCACTCATCACTTTCACACTACCCCTCTGAAGGGCAATAAACTGCCAAGCCCGCTGGGCTTTGGAGTCATTCCTTACTTTCCTTTATTTTAAGACTATGCGGTCAAAGTTAAGACAATGTGGTCTTAGAATTGAGGCTGGTCTCAGATTTAGGCCTCAGAGCTAGGCCTCAAATTTGATATTGAAGCTTCCCATGTTCAAATAGGACTTTGGCCCAACAGACGCAAACACACCTTTATTTGGAAAAGTCTTACCAACTCTTATGCCAAAATCCCTATAATGTTCTTCTAAATGTATTGAAAAATTTTAATCATTTCTAGAAATTTTGCTCAAACATTATGCCCCTATTTGCTTACCTAATTGCTTGTACTAAACAAATAGATCCATGAATGATGCACAAGCATTGGCGCAATTTCCACTGGGGACAGGGGGGACATGTCCCCCCCACTTTTCAAAATCAGGTTTTTGTCCCCCCCACTTTTTACAGTTTAAAAACTAACGGTAGGCTCAGCCTGTAATTGCGAATCATCAAGACACTCTGTGCGAAGACGGCCCGGCAGCCCCGTTCTCCCTCCTTCCCCCTCCCTCCTCCCCTCTCCCATTAGTGCTGCTCAAGGCTGATTTATGGTTCCGCGTTAAATCGACGCAGGGCATACGGCGTAGGGTACGCGGCGACGCGCAACGTACATTGCGCGTAGGTTCTGCGTCGATTTAACGCGGAACCATAAATCAGCCTTCACAGACAGACAGCCAGGACGCGGCAGCAGCAGAAATGAAGAGGAGCCGGCAGCTCAGTTTAAAATACATTTTTGCAGCGGAACAAAAAAAGCAGCAGCACTGCTGTATTGCAGGTAGGCTGTGCAGAGATGAGTAGCCAAATATTACTCAACGTTACTTTATACACTATTGTTGCTAGCTAGCTAAGATGTAGACTGTGAGTTTGAGAGAGAGAGAGAGCACACACACACACACACACACGCACACGCACGCACACACACACGCACACACACACACACACACACACACACACGAAAAGGCTATTAGTATTGTTACTTTAGAACAATATTACTCCAAGTGAAAAGTACTTTCCATTAAAACTACTCTTAAAAAACAATTTATCCAAAACCTTGATTTGATTTGATTTATTTTATTTTTGTACATGTAAAAAAAAAGAAGAAACAACACTTCATGAGAAGTTTAAGAAAACAAAACAAAACAAGGAATTTCATCCTTCAAAACTTGATCAATTGATTTACATGTGACAAAAAAGGAGTAGGAAGAAGTGTAAACTTAAATAGGAAGAAGTGTAAACTTAAACCTTACTCAAGCAAATGTAACTGAGTACTACCCGGCCACCTCTGGTTATGTGTTTTGTATAGAGTATGGAAAGCACATTTTCCCTCTGCTGTTACTTCACTAACTGTAATGTTGGACTTACACCACAGGCTCAAACTCAGAGAGAGGCAGGGGAAAGCAGCAGCACTTTAGTGCAGGTACCGGTAGGTTAATATGTTGTAAATGGTTAGGTGATTTTGGTTTGTTTATAAGGAAAGGAAGGAATGAACATGATGTATTTTCATATTTCATAGGAGAAATATGTGGAGACAGGCGCAAGTGAAGAAGTGCAGGCAGGAACCCAACCATGTTAGCCCAAAAGTGATTGTAGAACAGCATCTCAGCAACAAAACCTTAAGATCAAGAGAAGTGGTACTGTGAGTTTCCTTGGCTCCATTATAAACAAGGAGTCAATGGAATCCTATGTTTTTTCTGTGCCCAAGCTTTTGAAAATGAAAAATCAAGCCTGGCCAAGAATGCAGATCCAGCATTTTCCCAAAACGGGCAAAAAAAAAGTTAAAAGGTGTCTAAAAAAGTAAATGCATATTAAAATAGTTTGATCGTTCGCATTCACACACACACATAGTCTTACAAAGCCACACTGCACATCCACGCTACAGCTACACGCACAAATTTACCCATCCTACTTGTGTCCCCCCCACCTCTGAAACTAAAGTTTCGCCCTTGTGCACAAGTGCCTTTAACACGATCCAACCCTTCGCACTCCAGGAGAAACTTACCAGGATGAGAGTGTACCCCCTGCCTGGTTTCTTGGATATCAGGCTACCTCACCAACAGACCACAGTATGTCAGGCTGAAGGACATATACATATATATATATATATATATATATGTATGAATATATATTTATTTATTTATTTATTTTCTCTCTCACGTAGTTTTTTTGTTTCGTTTTTTTCTAATCTTGCAATGTAGTGGTTATATTATGTTAAAAGGGTAGACAAAATAAGCTTTGGCTTCAGTCTACACCTTTTGGTCCTTGCTTGATCTACATGAAAAAACTTTGTATCGACAACTAACTTCTACAACGTGACCAAATAAACACATCAATCAATCAAAACAATAACCGGGACAGTGCAATAACTTGTGCAATATTACATGACACTTTTTCTATCCATATCATTTTTTTTATGGCACTGACATTTTCATTTTTATTTATGTTTTTACCTTTTAGTTCTATTTTTATCTTTATTTTTAATTTTTTATCGTTATATGGGTGTTTGGCTTTTGGGGTGTTTTATTTGTAAATGACAGTGCTGTGTGTGTGAGATGGAGATGTCCCAATGGGATTAATAAAGTCATCTGAATCTGAATCAAGTGCTCCATTTGTCTATTTATTTATTTAAAGAAGAAAGTTTTAATATCATTTTTAAACAAGGTAGTCTGGAGCCATTATCAAATGCCAAAACTGCATGGAGAACTTTTTAAAGTGCTGAATAAAACAGATTAATTGACTCATAATAAAATGCTACACAATGTTTTTAAATAAACATCATTTTTGCCTTGGATTTTTCTCAATAGTGTGTTTTCATTCTCTGTTAGTTTTATTTATTTTTTAACAGTCAGTTCAAAACTTTGCACAAAATAAGAAAAAAAGGGAGATAAAAAAGGAAAAGTGAGTGTTTCTTAATGATTTAAATAATGTTAAGTAAAAATGTGCTATTTGATGTAATTATATTAGCTTGTCACCTTGTGCTGTTTTTATCACTTTAACCCCAGCTGAACTAGTAATTATTTTCTCACACTTCTTATTTCAAAATCTTGTCTTGCGACTAATTCCTTTTTATTGCAGTTTCATACCCAGCTGACGCCTCCCTCCTTCCTGCCATCAATTCTTGATCCCTCCATCAATCCGTGCTCCTGTCACCACACCCCCTGAATCCCGCTTTCTCTATACTTTCTTACATCTGTCGTGATGCTCCAATTGTTCTCTCTCTGTGTTTTCTTAATGTCCACTCAAGTGATAAATTCTGGGGCAGATGACTAATAAATTATTCAATTAGAGGACTGCTATCTGGGTTGAGCCAAAGTTGGAAAGCAATGAGATGAGAAGAGTGAGAGAATGGAATTGATGCTATACAAATAAATTGAATTCACTTTACACAAAAGGCAAACAGGTTCAACACAATCCAATGAAATACAGTCCAATTCTGTCCAGCTGTAATTATTTTACCTTCCAATTACATCCAACTCATAGTAACATGTATAATCCAATTCATTCTAATTCAAATCCATGTAGGCCAGTTTATAAAAACAGCCTAGATAAGAATCGAACAGATTGCATTTCAATTCATCCCCCCTCCCTGTATATGCTTAATACGACCGAGAAATATATTAACTGGGGTCCCATCCAATGGAAACAAGGCTCTTGTAGGGTGGACATCCGACTCTAATGGCTCAGGCAACCATGACCCAGACCTAATTATCATCTTTGTCAAAATGAAACATTTTAAGCCTATTCTTAAAAAAGGTAGAAAGGGTGTCTGCAGCCCAAACACAAACTCCGAGCTGGTTACACTAAAAGGCCTGCAGACTAAAAGTGAATCTGTTTGGATAAAATGAAACTATGAGGTCCTTGACACAAAAATGAGAACTCTTCTTGCTGCAAACACATAACGTATACCTGGTGTATACCTAAAAAAAGTGCTGACTGTATGCACTAACTAGGTGGATATTCTTAAATAATATGCTGGATTCACAAGAAATGAATCATGAAAAGCTAAAATTGGAGAAACATCCCAGATAGCAAAATATGAGTGAATCAACGTTGAAATATGGTGAGGCAGAAACATTGAATCCATGTTGAAGCCTGGACGGCGACAAACAGAATACATTGGCATTAGAACTGGATAATTGTTTGAAGGTTTATCCACCATCAATCGCAGACCTTAACTAAAAATAAACCCTTTTTGACCATAATTCAACATTGAATTAATATCTTTTGCTATCTGGGATTTGTCTCCTGCCCATCCTCATCAAACTACTCTGCAGTGTATTTTCAGAGTGCTTGATTTATGTTACTAGGTTCAAATTGATCAGGTTGCTGTTGCTAAATGTTACAGAAAATACCCATGATGCCCATTCAGACATGACACTGACACAGTTACTACTAGATTGATGAAAAACAGTACATCTAAAACATGGGTACATGGGTTTTAAATGGCATTTATTTCAGATGGCTTATCCATCTCTGTCTTGCAATTCCAGAGTTTATATTGTGATAAATTTGTGGCTGACTGGCAACCTGACCGGGATTTAAACCACACTCTTCACTGATGACAGCTCAGATAGTCCCGCCCTGAACCCTGACCGTGAATGGCATTTGGCAGGTATAAAAAAAGAATATATACCGTGATAAATTGGAACAGACTCATTTATTATATATGTATTTTCCCCCCAGTTCTTAATACTCAACACAGTTAAAGTATCTGTTCCTCGTTTTTTCAATATTTGACCCAATGTTTGCAAAATGGATACTTTTTGTATACATTTCTTGAAAATGATCATAAGACCACTCCATTCTGCTTCAGACCGGCACTCTGACAGGTCTCTCAAGGTAATTTGTTCACTCTCTCAAGTGATGTGCTCTGTATTACACTTGGGTTCTTAGGAGATGTCATTTCCCTGCACAGGAAAGCCAAGTGCAGAAAGTCTGTCATTACACTTTGAAGTCTTGCATCAGTTTCATAATGGGAAATGGGAGATGAGAAAGACAGGGACAAAGGTACAAGGGTGAAAACAAGGAAGTTTTTTAAAAAAGGGAGTTAAACTTCGAGAACTTTGACAGAAGATTGTCTACAACAGTGTGGTCGTATGAAGGACAGATTGCATGGAAGGATGGGTTCAGCTAATCGGTGAGAGGTCACACCCCCTCTCTTTTCTTCCTGTCTCTTAAGATGGTCACTCTGAGATGGATGGCTACCCATCAGCAAACACGAGTGACAACTAGCACACTGCCCCTTCATGTTTAAGTGGACTGGCTGAAGTGACTCATGTGATTGAGTGTGTACCTGTGTGTATGTGTGCTGGTGCGATGGGTTGATGACTACAAGCGGACAGTAATCTTGTGTGTCCGTCTGTGTTTGTGTAGAAAGTGTTGCTCAGAAGTGTGTCATTTTCATAACAAATAAAATGTGTACACAGACTTGTGGAGACTGATGTATTGAGCTGTTACTAGTCCTTGCTGTGACATGACGTCCGACCTCAATTTTCACCCTCCAGCTTTGGCGTCCATCACTGCATCAGTGTTTGTTGGAGCTCAGGTGGCAGTTCTGTAGGATGTGTGTGTAAAATATGTGTGCGTCTGTCTGTGATACTGAAGGTGAAATGAGGTCAGTGAGGAACGGGGAATGAGGAGTTGACAGCATTTTGATGGAGGAAAAACACATCTGAAGTTGTGAAATGACAAAAGGTTTTCTGAAGTATAAAAGTCATTTTGAAGTAGGATACTGTGGGCATGTGGATAACCTCTCTCATATCTGCAGCCATGTTCTGTCTCGGTGTTCAAACTGTGTAGGTGGGCCCAGATTTACTATTCTAAGCTAATTATTGTGGTCGCAAATCATATACTGCTCAGATGGAAGTGCTGAGTTCTGCAGGTGATGTCCTAATACTGTGCTTGTCACAAAGACAAGCCATGGGATTTGCAAGGCTGCTGGGTTTTCGCACCATGTACAGCTGAGTATTATCCCTGTAAAAATGGTCAAATACATCATTAGGCTCAAAACAATGTAAAAGCATACTGTGATTGGCACCATCAAAGGCAGCATTTAAATTCATGTGAAATAAAATGGAGGACTTGCTTCTATTTGAACTCAGCAGGAAGTCATTAGTCACCTTTAAAAACATGCTGTCTGTGCTGTAGTACTTGGAAACCACAGTACAAGCTGGTATCAGCTGTTCAGAGATGACTTTCTCCATTTCATAAAAAGGATAGTTTGGAGATTGGCACATCGAAAGTTGAAACAAAATGTATCCCTATAAAAAGGGTTCTTTACCGTAGCAGCAGGTAAACAATGACATGCTGAGTCCAAAGATTTACTGAACATTATTAAGAGCTGACTGTGGAGGAAACATCTTTGAGGAATTTTTGGATGAAAATGTCCTAGTACGCAGGAAGTGAACACCATAAAGTATGGGCTGTATATACCGACTCTGCCAGAGAAGTAACTGTGTAAAATGTTTCAACACTTCCCTGACAACCGGTCCAGGATGTAACTACAGCAGGAACAGGCTCCAACAGACCCCATAACCCGGAAGAGAACTATGGTGGGTACGGGTGATAAAAGGATGGATGGATGGATGATGGATGGATGGATGGGCTGTGTCAAAGCCGCTGAATTAAGAAAAAGTGTAATTCAAATTCTGAAAGAATTAGGTTGGATTTGAGATCTTCCAATCTACAAAGTAAGCAGAAGATTTTTTCAAGGAAAGCAATGGCTACTAGTATCCTATTCTTTATCTCATCCTAGAAACAGGTGGGTACAGACCACGGATTGATCAGCAGCGTTAAGGGAAGGCCCAGTCTTTTCACTCTTCCCTAGGAGGCATACATGAAGGACGAGCTAGCACTGCTCCAGGATGAAATGCACTTCTCTCTAATTGACAATTCAAAATAGAATATCATGTTTGTCCATTGAGAAAAGATTTGGAGGTCACTCATTTGAACAATGTACATGTTAATATTTACAGTTACATAAATAATAGCGTGAATGGTAAGAACATGGCCACCTTGAGGAATTTCTCCCTCCCCGTGTGACTATATCAAATACACAGTTTCTTTTATTCTATAACAAAGGAAAACACTGTAGTGGCTGTTGTTTCTTCACAATATTCATATAATATAGTATAGTAATATAGTAATGATTTGTTTTAGTGATGTATAATAATAATAAAAAATGTAAATAATAACAAAACCCAATGGGCCTCTTGAACAGCAGTGGTCTCATTCTGCTCTAGACAAACAAACTAAAATAATAAATATAGAAAAACACATTTAGCCCCAAATGGGCCCCATGAACGGTGGCGGTTATTCTCTCCCTGTGTGTGTGTGTCTATGTGTGTGTGTGTGTGTGTGTGTGTGTGTGTGTGTGTGTGTGTGTGTGTGTGTGCATGCGTATGTTGTAACTTAGGTTACTTCCGCTATGCATTCATGGAACGCTTGAAGCTAAAAGTCAGACTTTACCGGCAACAAAAAAATTATTTTCTTTTCTGATCGGTTGAGAGATTCTATTTTCGGATCTGTTTATAAGATGGGCTGTTGAATTTACTGTGCGGTGAAGATAATTTCTCAGCGTGAGAAATGCCATGTGTGGCGTGAGAGCGGGTGAACTGGCTCTCGCTCAGTGTGTGAGACTTGAGAGCCCTAGCTAAGAAGATGATGGAACAAGGATCCTAAAAGCTTTTAACTTACCTAGGTATCGGACAAAACTTGTAGACAAAAACGCGAGGCATGAGTTACTTTTGTAGCTTGATAGATTGGTGTGTGATATATTTAAAGTTAAAATGGTCTGAAGCACAAACCTCTGTGATGGATGAAAACATGCTACAAAAGTTAACTGACTGAGAGGCGAAGAGCTGAATATTAGGATATCCAGACATGTAAGGAGGATGTCCGGTTTTCAATCTTGGCATCTTTTTTTAATTGTAAATGTATCGCAAAATGCGGTTGTCAACATGTTATAATCTGCGCAGTACAGTATAAAGTTGCAAGCTGACCTACCACGGACAAAAGCAGCCCCTAACCCTAACATCTACTTACATCATCATCTGCTCAATTCATTGACGAGCAGCTCGCTGATAGCTCCCTATATTGCCTGAAGTCGCTTTGTAAACATCACTGTTCACAGTAACATTGCATACGATATACTTTGTTAGTTATATTTGGAATAATAGCTACTGTTAATATGTTTGTAGCGCTATGCAGTCCAACTCAAGGGGCAGGTCAAGAAGCATGTGCAGGGAAGTTAAACACCGTCCTGTGGCAGAGCAGCAATGCTTCATGTGGCCCTAATCAAACTAAAAAACATAAAATGTAAACATGCAAGCATGGCAGTGTGTTTTCAACGTGCCCATTTATCTTGTTTACTTGAAGCCTTCATATATGAGAATTTATTTTGTAGACTGGCACCATGTTTTACTGCTTCACCATTTAGTTTTGCTTTTTCGAACCATTTTAATGAACGTGACAGCTGTTTATGGTTGTAATGTCTTAATCGTTGTGCAAAGATTGTTTTTTATTAATAAAGACAAATGAAACTGTACTGAACACATTATGGTTTCTTGGATGCAAGCAACGTATTCCATGTTAGAGTTATAACAACAAATCTACCTTGACAAGCTTCCCAGCAGCCCCACACCAGCAGAAGCTCTGAATATTTCTCATTTTGTTCTAAAAACAATAATCTACCAAAGGACCAGAGCCCATGAACATTCAGGATAGTGCAAGCATCTGGTATGAAGAAGCCAAAATATGATTTAGATTATTTTGTTATTTCTTTTTTAGTAGTACATATTCTTTACATATAATGCATTTCCAGATTTATTTATTTTTCCTCAAAAATATGTAACACTGATCTTGATGACAACCAAGTACTTCTTGTTACTGATAATACACTATAAATAAGTCAGTACAAGTTCAATATCCCCCGTAACACCCTGGGTTAGTGTGTAACAACTTATCAAGATGGCAGTCACAACGTATGTGGCAAAGAAAATTGCTGTGCTGCATCGTAATCTGTGCCTCAATCAGCTCCTCAGCACCTGAGCTTCTTGGCTGACAGCAGCAGCAGTGAACACAGACATGAAAACCCACATGAGCACAGCTGCCACATTTCCATTGTAAGAGGGTTTTAAATCAAGGCAAGCAGACAGTTCGCACTGAATTTACATTTCAAGGCTGAACTCAGACTATGCCATAAAATCTATGTGTTTGTGTGTGTGTGTGTGTGTGTGCGTGTGTGTGTGTGTGTGTGTGTGTGTGTGTGTGTGTGAGTGTGTGAGAGAACAAGATTTTCAAACCACCATAATACACAACCTCTACAGTAAAATAGTGAAGCTGTAGAATGGTGTTCCTTTAGGGTCCCAGTTTGTTTCCCCACAACTGTCAGGTTTCCACCAACAGTCATAAACCCTGACTAAATGCCTCTGAGCTGGACACTTTAATTATAAAGGTGAAGAGCATTTAAACAAAAAAAATGATAAATTACAAACAAACCCATATAATGCAGTTGCGACAGCCAGAACACAAAGACATTGTCTTTGTTAGTAGAAATGGCATCTTACAGGCTGATATAGTAATGTTTTCTGGGAAATTGACTGCACTCTTGTCTGTCTGAACAGACAATAACCTCCACATTATGATAAAGACAGCTACAGAGAGTCACAGACGGAGGGAGAGTTCGTGTTTGTAATGGGTGTGCTTTCACACTGATCTCGGGAGGGAGGGGCTGCTGCTGGCTGTTCGTCAACGTTGTCCTCAAATGCCAACCAGGCATGACGTCCAGAAATCACTTACCCTACCTTTTAGATAGGATTATAACCAGGTAAGTGCTGTGCCAGATCTTGACCCGGTCTGTCAAGATGTTAGCTGTCATATCTTCATTTTCATTTGATAAGCGAGACACTTGAGGAAGTTTAACAAACAAGGTATGTCTATAAATGGATTGTGGCTTTGCATTGAGTCTCCAGTTCTCCTTGTTCTAGTTTAGTTATATTTTATTTTCTGGCATGAGTGAGGCCAGAAATCTGGGAGTGGCTCTGGACTCAGACCTAGATTTTAACAGTCACATTAAGACAGTTGTGAAGTCAGTTTATTATCACCTAAAGAACATAATATGTTCTTTAGGTGATCTTTAGGTAATCCTCAATATTATTGAGGATTAAAGAACTGATACCTCAGCAGGAGACAAAACATACCCAAGCTTTTATCTTCAGTAGACTGGACTATTGTAATACTATTCTAACAGGCCTCCCAAAAAATCCATCAAACAGCTGCAGCTAGTCCAGAACGCCAAGAGAGTGGGCCATATAACTCAAATTCTTAGATCTTTACACTGGCTTCCTGTCTGTCACAGATTCAGTGTTAAAATCTTGCTGCTGGTTTATAAATCTCTGATCTCCTGGTCCATTAGAACCAACCAGAACCCTCAGGTCGTCAGGGTGACGCATACTTTCTGTACCCAGAGTTAGAACCAAACACAGTGAGGCAGCTTTTACCTTTATTTCTTGCATCTCATTTGTTTAATACTTTTTAATTTATGTCTGCCTTTAATTTAACTTTTAAACTCTTTCATTAAGCACCAGCAAGCAGCAACCAATGGGCAGTTGGGAATGCACATATCAAAATTTCCCCGAATTTTCTAGTTGAATATGGCTGTATATTGTCACCAGTAGTGGAGCGTGGGTCTCAGTACAGAGGGGTGGAGCTTTCTCGATGGGCCCCTATGATAGTCATTTTACCATTCAACAACACCTCATCCTACCCATCACACAACACTTTTATTGAGCCAAGCAAGTCTACATGCCTCAGAAAGCAGAGTAAAGTCACACACTTGTTCTGAAGAGCAGCCTGACAGCTGTCAATCTCAGAGCATCAGCTGTACATGGCGCTGAAAACTCAGATAAACAGTCACGGGCTGGATCAGTTCCATCTTTGATACAGCTTAAATATAAAATAAACACAACTGGTCTAAAATTACAATCTATTGTTCAATCTATTCAGATAGATATAGAAACAGCAGTCTATAACATCAATTTTGAGCTCTATAATGGA